>NC_051071.1:3600808-3900808 GCF_004664715.2 Peromyscus leucopus | reverse complement strand
TTTTGATATGAAGGACATGCATTTGGGTAAGTGATGAATATTTCAGTAAGGTGTGTTGATAAAATTAATGACATAGAATCAATGTTAATTTTTTTTATTTCTGAGAATTATGTTTTGATATATAAAGGAACATTCTTAAGAAATACTTCTGTATTCTGTACTATGGGGGTGCAGAGACATTAAATGAGCAATTTTCCATAAAACTACCCTAATAAATGTGTTGTAGGGAGAGAGAATATATTAAAATATATATAGGTAATATATAAAAATGTGAAGTCTGTAAGTGAAGAGTAATGTAAATTTAAAATTCCTTGAGCTCTCTCTGTAAAATTAATTCAGCTGGCTCAGAGGTCGATAAAACTGGCTGCTCTTTTAGAGGTCCTGAGTTCAATTTCCAGCAACCACATGGTGGCTCACAACCATCTATAATGAGATCTGGTGCCTTGTTCTAGCATGCAGGGAATTAATTCAGGGCAGAACACTGTATACAATTATAAATAAATCTTTTTAAAAAAATAATTTAGAACTAAATTTTTTTTTTTTTTTTTTTTTTTGGTTTTTCGAGACAGGGTTTCTCTGTGTAGTTTTGCGCCTTTCCTGGGACTCACTTGGTAGCCCAGGCTGGCCTCGAACTCACAGAGATCCGCCTGGCTCTGCCTCCCGGGTGCTGGGATTAAAGGCGTGCGCCACCACCGCCCGGCTAAGAACTAAAATATTTTAACAAATCCTTTTAATTTTATTTCATCATATTCTTCTAACAGTCATCAGTCCTGAATCCATCCCATCTTTTCCTCAGTAGTTCAAAGCAAACTCCATGCTTCAGGCTTCTCCCCTCCTCCCTTTTCTCAGTGCTGATGATTGGGTCCAGGGCCTTATTCATTCCCAGTCAACACTCTAATTCCTATCTGGTCTTTTTGCCTATTTGTATATGTGGGTGCATATATACCATGGCATGTATGTGAAAAGAAGACAGCTGTCAGAGTCAATTTTCTCTCTTCAACCTGTGGGTTAGGGCATTGAACTCGGGCTTGGTGGCAGATACGAGTCATCTACATAGTCCTTTTTTTTTGTTTTAAGATTTATTATGTATGCAGTGTTCTGTCTGCACATATCCCCGCAGGCCAGAAGAGGGCACCAGATCTCATTACAGATGGTTGTGAGCCACCATGTGGTTGCTGGGAATTGAACTCAGGACCTCTGGAAGAACAGCTGAGCCATCTCTCCAGCCCCCCATAGTCCTCTATTTTTTAAGACAATATTAATAAATGATTTCTTGTTAAGAGTTACAGGCAGGTCTAGAAAGATGGCATAATGTTTAATAACATGTATTGTTTTTGCACAAGAACCAAGTTCTATTCCCAGCACCCACACCAGGCTTGACTCTAGCCTCAGGGCATGCTTCTAACATCAGGTATATGCATGCACACACACACACACACACACACACACACACACACACACACACACACAAATAATAAATACAATGTTGTTGTTATTGTTTTTAAAGAGAGTTATAATCGGAGCATGGTGGTCTATACCTTTAATTCCAATACTAGGGAGGCAGAAGCCAGTAGATCTCTGAGTTCCAGGCCAGCAAGGAACTTAAGTGACCCTGCCTCCTTTAAAAAAAAAAAATAGTAATTTTGTTTATTGAAAGTCTAGAACAGCTACTGAATTAATGCTTTCAAATTGCTTGACTCTGAATGCCTTTTCTTTAGGTGGTTGTCCTAAACCCACCAAAATTCTTGCTGGCGATAGACCTGATAATCATTGGTTACATTACGATAGCAAAAATATACCAAGAACAAAAAAGGAATGGGAGTCAAGTTGCTTTGTTGAAAAAACTCACTGGGGATACTACAACTGGCCAAAGTAAGTCACAGTTCACCCCACATTATCATTAAATATTGTTTTCTTTTTTGTGAACTTTGTTTTGTTAGATTAGATTTCTAGGTTCAGAGGCACTTAAAGGTCTTTTCCTTCTTTCTTCCTTGCTTTCTTTTGCTCCTGCCAATGTTGTCCTTCATTTCCTCCCACTTCTACTATAGTCCTGAGTTTTTGCTTAATACTGTGCTGTATGAATAAAGAGGTTCTTAACAGCTTCTCTAAATTTTGTTCCTACATGTTAATGATAACACCCTTGTCTAAACCAGAAGCACTTTGCTTTCATTGTTGAATCCAATAATTTATGTCACCAGGTGATTAGGATCTGTAGACTTTTAAAGCAGAGACTATTACAGTCTACTCATATCCCTAAACTTCATTCTAATCAGAGTTCAATAAAAGTTCCTCCTAACATTTTACTCTTGAAGCTGTATTATTTTCTTCTGTTCATGTTCTAAATATAAACTCATCCTGTGTAGGAATATGGTTGTGTATGCCGGTGTGGAAGAGCAGCCTAAGCTCGGCAGAAGCAGGGAGGATATGACAGAGGTAAGCATTCATTTCAGTGTGGTTTTAATTGCATCTTAGCTACTCTACTGATTTAGCCCCATCTTAGTCAAGTCTTTTTGTTTTTAGCCCCATTCTTGTATTTCAGTGTAGTACATCATAAATACAGGTAAAATGTATGCTATTGTCCCATCACTCAGGTGCTAGTTGACACTGCTATCAACATTTCCCAGGGTTGCTCTCAAGTTACTACTGTGTTCAGCACTCCATTGGGTACTACTCTGTATAGTTTACAGCTGATTTCTTGTGGTAGTTCTAGATGAGAAAAGGCTCTTGAGCAAAGATAATAACTAATTCAGGTTTCCATTGTGTATAAATCATGACTTCTCAGGAAATAGATGTTTAGATTTTTTTAAGATTACCTATATGTGTATGAGTATGTACACCTGGGTATAAGTGTACATGGGGTAAGAAGTATTTGATTCTCCTGGAACTAGGATTATAAGTAGTGAGCTGTCTGACATGGATGCTGGGAACAACTCAGGTCTTCAGGAAGAATGGTGCCATTCTTACCACTGAGTCATCTCTTCAGCCCAGATATGTAGATTTTAAAGTCAAACATTTTAGTTAAGCTAGGTATGGTAGGGTATGTGTGTAATGTCTACACTCAATGCTGTTGCAGAGTTCAAGGCCAGTCTGGACTGTAGAATAAGACAGCCTATAATTGACTGAACAAAAGGAAAGAAAGAAAAAAAGCCACAAAAAGGAAACAAATTTTTTTTCTTCATTGAACGTATCTCATTATTACTTGAAATCTAATTAGGTTAAAAGCTAAGTTTTCTTCAAGTCACTTTTTGTTTCTAGATTCTGAATAGCCTGAAACCGTTTGTTGGAATTTGGTTTATAGTTAGAAAGTTTGTATAAATTGCACACAGCTGGCACAGAAGTGTTAGCCCTCATTTCCCAAGCTAAACGATCATTTTTTGTTTTAATTCATAGTATGAGAGATGATATCCAAACCCAAGGAAGTAAAGAGAAAAAAACTTAATATTCTTCGAGTTGCATTTTAGTTTTGCATCTAGTTGTATACTATTTTGGTTCTAGAAATTACTGTAGTTTCTGTGGATTTTTTTTCATTATTTTTTTTTAATGCCGAATGCTGTTTATTGAAGGAGGGAAGTTTTCTTAAATACAGGCTTACAGTACAATGGGAGAACCCCGGAGGGCAGAAGTTCACTACCTATGTTTTACAATCTTGCATCTAAGCTGTTAATGCCCATTATGCAGGATACATAGACAACAAACTTCCCTTAAGCATTCAGGAGGGTGGAACCCGGCAGGGAATTAGCATAGGGAGGATATCAAGGTCAAGGTCAGCAAGCAAGGCAACCATTACCCAAAACAGGGGGCCAGGGCCCTACAGATCCCCCTTTTACTAAAAAATGAGCTTCTGACTTAGGTCGCATGGGAAGTCAGCAGGTCACCTTACCCGTCATAGAGACGCTGGCGCAGGCCACACAGGCGTTTCTGTCTTAGGTTGGTGAGATCCCCCCAGGTATTACCTGTCTCTGAATACTCATATGTATGATAATACAGGCTCAATCGTGTGTGAGTTGCAGAGTTAACTACTGCCAAAGATCTCAAAGTGGCACTGGGCTTGCAATCTGTGTGTTCGACACAGAAAAGACCAACAGAAGTCCTATTCCACCCATAGCCAGTAGGCTAAAGGCAACTGAGCCATTCCCTTCCTTAATGAGCCTTGCTGCAAATTGGAGTCCTTGTAAGATGGTATCCCAAAAGCAAATGGAACTTGAGTTTATATTATAATTTTCAAAGCCAATCGAAATGTATATAACTATTGAATTAAATTTATCATGCCCAATAGAATGAAAGATTAATTAACTGTTGTAGCTACTTTTGTTGCCAGGGTCTCCACTGTGCTAGCTGTAGTAAGCAATTATGAAATGATAATCCCAGAAACAGTAGCAGTGGTGGCCACTACTGCTATAACAGCGACAACAGCAGCAGCAATGTCACATTCTCTTCTGAAGCGTGTGGACATCCACTGGCATGGGTACAACTCTAGGAACACGAACCGCCAAGGCCCATTTTTCTTGATCCCAGCAGAACTTATGCTGGCAACTTTTCTGGGGAATCCAAAAGCAAGGCTCCAGTTCCTAGGCTTATGTTAATGCTTGACAAAGCTGGCCATATTGGGCTATCAATCCCCATTGGCATCGGAAGTGGAGAGCTTTTCATTAAGGCCCAATAGGTCTCTGTCATGGTGGGTTTCAGCAGCAGTCACAGGGCAAACACAGCACTCAGGAATCCAAAGAGGAACCTCATTGTCCTGAGGAAAGATATAAACAGAATCCTGGGCTCACACCAACAACAAGTGCTAGTAGAAAGATCCTTCCATAGTTCGAGAGGGTGATTTACAACAGGAAACCTCCAGTGCTTATCTGCAGTGGGTACTCCAGCAGAAACCACTGATAAAAATTTTAAAATATATAAAACAAGGGAAAGAATAGACTGTCGAGAAGAATGATGAGTCCCCAGTTCCCCCTTTTTTTACTCCAGCAAAATAGGTTTGTTTGACTCCGTTTTAAAGAGTTCACCTTTTTCTTTCTTTTCTTTGGTTTTTTTTTGTTGTTGTTGTTTTTTTCATTTTTCACTTTCTCAAATTAATCAGTTTATCCAACTTTCTATTATCAGCTTCATACAGTATGTACTCCCATTTTCATTGTGAAATGTTTCATTGAGGTTTGCTCAGTAATTGAGTAAAACTAAAACTTATTATAAGCTACAGTCGTTCTAGGGTCCCCCATGCTATATATATATATATATATACTCTCCATGGTTCTGTAGGTTGTAGTCTGATAGTTCTTTATTTTATATCTAGAATCCACTTATGAGTGAGTACATACCATGTTTGTCCTTCTGGGTTTGGGTTACTCACTCAGGATGATTTTTTCTAGTTCCATCCATTTGCCTGCAAATTTCATGCTTTCATTGTTTTTCTCTGCTGAGTAGTACTCCATTGTGTATATGTACCACATTTTCTTAATCCATTCTTCAGTTGACGGGCATCTATGTTGTTTCCAGGTTCTGGCTATTACAAATAGTGCTGCTATGAACATAGTTGAGCATGTATCTTTGTGGTATGAATCAGCATTCCTTGGGTATATGCCCAAGAGTGGTATGGCTGGCTGGGTCTTGCAGTAGTTTGATTCCTAATTTTCTGAGAAACCGCCATACTGATTTCCACAGTGGTTGTACAAGCTTGCATTCCCACCAACAGTGGAGGAGTGTTCCCTTTGCTTGACATCCTCTCCAACATTGACTGTCATTAGTGTTTTTGATCATAGCCATTCTAACAGGTGCAAGGTGGTATCTCAGAGTCATTTTGATTTGTATTTCTCTGATAATTAAGGATGTTGAGCATTTCTTTAAATGTCTTTCAGCCATTTGTGATTCTTGTTTTGTGAATTCTCTGTTTAGCTGTTTAGCCCATTTTTCAATTGGATTGTTCAGTATTTTTATGTCTAGTTTCTTGAGTTCTTTATATATTTTGAAGATCAATCCTCTTTCAGATGTGGGGTTGGTGAAGATCTTTTCCCATTCTGTTGGCTGTCTTTTTGTCTTATTGACCGTGTCTTTTGCCTTGCAAAAGCTTCTCAGTTTCAAGAGGTCCCATTTATTGTTGTGCTCAGGGTCTGTGCTGTTGGTGTTATATTTAGGAAGTGGTCTCCAGTGCCAATGCGTTCAAGAGTACTTCCTACTTTCTTTTCTATTAAGTTTAGTGTAACTGGATTTATGTTGATGTCTTTCATCCACTTGGACTTGAGTTTTGTGCATGGTGATAGATATGGATCTATTTGTAATCTTTTACATATTGACATCCAGTTATGCCAGCACCATATGTTGAAGATGCTTTCTTTTTTCCATTGTATAGTTTTGGCTTTTTTGTCAAAGATCAGGTATTCATATGTGCATGAATTAATGTCAGGGTCTTCAATTCAATTCCATTAGTCTGTATGTCGGTTTTTATACCAGTACCAAGGTGTTTTGGTTACTATAGCTCTATAGTAGAGCTTTAGGTTAGGGATGGTGATGCCTCCAGAGGTTGCTTTATCATACAGGATTCTTTTAGCATCCTGGGTCTTTTGTTTTTCCATATGAAGTTGAGTATTTTTCTTTCCAAGTCTGTGAAGAATTGTATTGGAATTTTGAAGGGGATTGCATTGAATCTGTAGATTGCTTTTGGTAAGATTGCCATTTTTACTATGTTAACCCTACCTATCCATGAGCATGGGAGATCTTTCCATTTTCTGATATCTTCTTCAATTTCTTTCTTTAGAGATTTAAAGTTCTTGTCAAAAAGGTCCTTCACTTGTTTAGTTAGTGTTATCCCAAGGTATTTTATATTATTTATGGCTATTGTAAAGGGTGATGTTTCTCTGACTTCTTTCTCAGCCCTTTTATCATTTGTGTATAGGAGGGCTACTGATTTTTTTGAGTTGATCTTGTATCCTGCCACTTTACTGAAGGAGTTTATCAACTGTAGGAGTTCCCTGGTAGAATTTTTGGGGTCACTTATGTATACTATCATATCATCTGCAAATAGTGAAAGTTTGACGACTTCTTTCCAATTTGTATCCCTTTGATCTCCTTTTGTTGTCTTATTGCTCTAGCTAGAACTTCAAGTACTATATTGGATAAATATGGAGAGAGTGGACAGCCTTGTCTTTTTCCTGATTTTAGTGGTATCGCTTTGAGTTTCTCTCCGTTTAATTTGATCTTGGCTGTTGGCTTGCTGTAAATTGCCTTTATTGTGTTTAAGAATGTTCCTTGTATTCCTGGTCTTTCTAAGACCTTTATCATGAAGGGGTGTTGGATTTTGTCAAAGGCTTTTTCAGCATCTAATGAGATGATCATGTGTTTGTTTTTTTTCTTTCAGTTTGTTTATATGGTGTATTACATTGACAGATTTTCATATGTTGAACCACCCTTGCATCCCTGGGATGAGTCCTACTTGGTCATAATGGATAATTTTTTTGATGTATGCTTGGATTCTGTTTGCCAGTATTTTGTTGAATATTTTTGCATCAGTGTTCATGAGGGAGATTGATCTGTAATTCTCTTTCTTTGTTGCATCTTTGTGTGGTTTAGGTATCAGGGTAACTGTAGCCTCATAAAAAGAGTTTGGTAGTGTTCCTTCTGTTTCTATTGTGTGAAACAATTTGAAGAGTATTAGTTCTTCTTTGAAAGTCTGGTAGAATTCTGCACTGAAACCATCTGATCCTGGGCTTTTTTTGGTTGTGAGACTTTTGATGACTGTTTCTATTTCTTTAGGGGTTATTGGTCTATTTAAATGGTTTATCTGGTCTTGATTTAATTTTGGTATGTGATATCTATCCTGAAAATTGTCCATTTCTTCCAGATTTTCCATTTTTGTGGAGTACAGGTTTTTGAAGTATGATCTGATGATTCTTTGGATTTCCTTGTTGTCTGTTGTTATGTCTCCCTTTCCATTTCTGACTTTGTTAATTTGGGTACTTTCTCTTTGCCTTTTGGTTAATTTGGCTTGGGGTTTGTCTATCTTGTTAATTTTTTCAAAGAACCAACTCTTTGTTTCATTAATTTTTTGTATTCTCTTGTTTTCTATTTCGTTGATTTCACCCCTCAATTTGATTATTTCCTGGCGTCTATTTCTCCTGGGTGAGTTTGTTTCTTTTTGTTTTAGAGCTTTCAGTTGTGCTGTTAATTCATTGGTATGGGATTGCTCCATCTTCTTTATGTGTGCATTTAGAGCCATGAATTTTCCTCTTAGCACTGCTTTCATAGTGTCCCATAAGTTTGGGTATGTTGTACTTTCATTTTCATTGAATTCTAGAAAATCTTTAATTTCTTTCTTTATTTCTTCCTTGACTCATTGATGTTTCAGGTGGGCATTATTCAGTTTCCATGAGATTGTAGGCTTTCTATAATTTTTGTTGTTGTTGAATTCTAACTTTAAGACATGGTGGTCTGATAGAACACAGGAGGTTATTCCAACTTTTTTGTATCTGTCGAGATTGGTTTTGTGACCAAGCATGTGGTCAATTTTTGAGAAAGATCCATGAGGTGCTAAAAAGAAGGTATATTCTTTTGTGTTAGGATGGAGTGTTCCGTAGATATCTATTAAGTCCATTTGAGTCATAACATCTGTTAGGTCCTTTATTTCTTTGTTAAGTTTCAGTCTGGTAGATCTGTCTTTTGGTGAGAGTGGTGTGTTGAAATCTCCCACTACTAATGTGTGGGGTTGGATGTGCATTTTAAGTTTTAGTAATGTTTCTTTTATGAATGTGGGTGCTTTTGTATTTAGGGCATAAATGTTCAGAATCGTAACTTCATCTTGGTGGATTTTTCCTGTGATAAATATGTAATGTCCATCCTGATCTCTTTTGATTGATTTTAGTTTGAAGTCTATTTTATTAGATATTAGGATAGCTACACCAGCTTGTTTCTTAGGTCCATTTGCTTGGAAAGCCTTTTCCCAGCCCTTTACTCAGAGGTAGTGTCTGTCTTTGAAGTTAAGGTGTGTTTCTTGTATGCAACAGAAGGATGGATCCTGTTTTCTTATCCATTCTGTTAGTCTGTGTCTTTTTACAGGTGAGTTGCGACCATTGATATTGATGGATATTAATGACCAGTGATTGTTAATTCCTGTTGTTTTTTGTGGTTGTGTTTTGTTGTCTTTCTTTGGTGTTTGTTGGTGTTAGATTATGTATTGCCTGAGTTTTCATGGGTGTGTTTAGCTTCTTTGGGTTGGATTTTCCCTTCTAGTGCTTTCTGTAGGGCTGGGTTTGTGGACAGGTATTGATTAAATCTGGTTTTATCCTGGAATATTTTGTTTACTCTGACTATGGTGATTGAGAGTTTTGCTGGGTGTAATAGTCTGGGTTGGCATCCGTGGTCTCTTAGTGTCTGCATGAGATTTGTCCATGATCTTCTAGCTTTCATAGTCTCTATTGAGAAGTCTGATGTTATTCTGATGGGTCTGCCTTTATATGTTACTTGGTCTTTTTCCTTTGTGGCTCTTAATATTTTTTCTTTGTTCTGTGTGTTTAGTGTTTTGATTAAGCAAGGGGACTCTTTTTTGGATCCAGCCCATTCGGTGTTATGTAAGCTTCTTGTATCTTCATAGGTATTTCTTTTTTTAGGTTAGGAACGTTTTCTTCTATGATTTTGTTGAATATATTTTCTGTGCCTTTGAGTTGGTATTCTTCTCCTTCTATCCCTATTATTCTTAGGTTTGGTCTTTTCCTGGTATCCCCAATTACTTGGAGGTTTTGTGTTACGACTTTTTTGTTTTTAGTGTTTTCTTTGACTGACGAATCTATTTTCTCTATTGTGTCTTCAGTGTCAGAGATTCTCTGTTCCATTCTTGCATTCGGTTGGTTGTGCTTGTTTCTGTAGTTCTTTTCATTTAGTTTGGATTTCTATTTCCAGCATTCCCTCAGCTTGTGTTTTCTTTATTGTCTCAATTTCATTTTTCAGATCTTGGTATGTTTCTTTCATCTGTTTAATTGCTTCTTCTTGGCTTTCTTTGATTTCTTCCATTTTTTGTTTGTTTTTTCTTCCATTTCTTTAAGGGAATTTTTTATATCCTCTTTGATAGAGTTTTTCATTTCCTCTTTAAGGGAATTTTTTATTTCTTCTTTAAGGGCCTTTATCACCCACCATCTTAAAGTCATTTTTAGGATTGATTTCTTCTGTTTCTTCTGTCTTGGTATGTTCAGGTCTTCCAGGTGTAGAATCACTAGGTTCTGGTATTGTTGTATAGATCTTTATGTTGTTGTCTGTATTTTTGCACTGGCATCTACTCATCTCTTACTCTGCTCGGTGCAGGCAGTGTCTGTATCTGAAGGTGCCTCTCTTGTTCTAATTTTTAGTCTTGGTTCACTAGTTCTTGGTTAAATTGGTGCTGTTGGGCTCTGTTTCTTCTGGAGCAGCTTAGTCAAATCAGTATTAATGGGTTCTGTCTCTGGGAGCAGTTGTTCCCAGTTGGTGCAGGGTGTGCTGATAGTTTCAGTGGTTGTTAAGTTTGTAGGGGTTAGTTTTTTGGGGGTATTTTTTTTTTGGTGGGGGAGCAGGGAAAGGTAGCTGTCTGGTCTCTGGGACTCCAATGGGTAGGGGCTAGGGGCTAGGGACCTGATCCATCGGTCTGGAGATGGAAGCTTACCTGTTCTCAGTCATGAAGTGTATACTTACGATTCTGGTGATCTGGTTCCATGGTTGGGTGGCGTCTTCTGTGTTCTCAGGTCACGTTTTGTTCATTTGTCAAGTCCTCAGCTGATCTTGTTTCCTCAGACTTCAAACTGTAGGGTTCTGAATCCTCTCCCGGATGGATTTCAGCTGAGCAGGGTAGTCTCACCAACACCTCCAAGTTGTTGGGTGTAGGTAGAGTTTTCCTGCCTTGCCCACAGTCAGGACAAATCTTTGTCAACCACCAGTCCCACAGCTGCTTAGACCCAACCAAGTAAACACAGAGACTTATATTGCTTACAAACTGTATGGCCGTGGCAGGCTTCTTACTAACTGTTCTTATAGCTTAAAATAATCCATTTCCATAAATCCACTTGCCACGTGGCTCGTGGCTTTCCGGCATCTTCACATGGAGATTGTCCTCGCAGGGGCTGGCAGTGATTCTGACTCAGAGCCTTCCATTTCCCAGAATTCTCCTCCTTGTCCCGCCTATACTTCCTCCTGCCTGATTACTCTCCAATCAGTGTTGTATTTACCAACCAATCAGAGCAACACATTGGCCATACAGAACATCCCACAGCAATTGGGTTTTCGAAGTTGTTGGGTTTCACAGGATCAGCAGCTGGGCCCTGGTTGGCCTCAGACAGAGTGTTCAGATCCGTTCTGGTTCTGTCCCACAGAGATGGCTCCTTCCCTGGGTGTTGGGATTAAAGGCATCCCTGTTCCAAGCTCTTGATTAAGAGCTTGTTTTCACTAACTCTTTAGTGGGTAATAGCTCAGTTTCTGGTCTTTATTGCAACTGTGTTTCAGCCGCCACCCGCTGCCACGCCTGCCTGCCTGCCTCTGTGGGGTTTTTTTGTTTTGTTTTGTTTTGTTGATTTTTCGAGATAGGGTTTCTCTGTGTAGCATCACACCTTTCCTGGAACTCACTGTAGCCCACGCAGGCCTCAAACTCACAGATAACCGCCTTCCTCTGCCTCCCGAGTGCTGGGATTAAAGGCTTGCGCTGCCACTGCCACTGCTGCTGCCGCCGCCGCCACTGCCACCACCACCTGGCTCTTCTGTGGATATTGAAAATTAACCAGAACAAACTATACTTGTGTAGTTAATAAAGTCTTAAAATATTATTTTACCTTTTTCAGAATTGTGTGCTCTTAAGTAGGTTTTAAGCTCTGAACATTGTTCTTTTTCTTTTTTTCTTTTTTTTCAAATTTGTAGGCAGAACAGATTGTGTATGATCGTTTTTCTGACCCCAAGTTTGTCGAGCAGTTAATTACTTTTCTATCTTTAGAAGACAGAAAAGGAAGAGATAAGTTTAGTCCTCGGCGTTTTTGCCTCTTTAAGGTAATTGTGCTTCATGTACTCTTTTTATAAAGTTTAGTGATTATCAGTTTATATACTTATAAGTTTCAACTATTTGATTAAAATTTGAACTTACCTATTATCTTCTTTAGTCTAAAGTGATACTGAAATTAAATATGAAATTAAAGTAATACTTACTGTGGCTTTATTAAAGGCAAACTTTTAAATTATTGATGGCACTAGAAACAAAAATGTATTTTAATATAAAGTTGCAATATCTTACCATTATAACTAATGTTATTAAAGAATTTAAATTCTAATGGGTAGAATAATGTATACAGTAATTTCAAACTTAATTATCAAGATAATAGCCATTTCAATACTGAATTAACTTTGTCTTTGTTTTTATAGGGTATATTTAGAAATTTTGATGATGCCTTTCTGCCTGTTCTAAAGCCCCATTTAGAACGTTTGGTTGCAGATTCTCATGAAAGTACCCAGAGATGTGTTGCAGAAATTATAGCTGGTTTAATCAGAGGTTCTAAGCATTGGACATTTGAGAAGGTGATGATGTCATCCATTTGTGGAGGGTTTTGTTTCCTTTTGGGATTTGTTTATCCACCACATACTAGAATACCAGGAATGGGGAAGCAGTAGCAGGAGGAGCTAGAGTTCAAGGCCAGCCTGGGCTACATGAGACCTTGTCTGAAGAACAGGAAAAAAAAAGTAGCAAACAACATCATATTTATGATATTACTTCCTGAAATATGAAAAGTTCAACTCCATAAAATGTGCCAAAAAATGGAACCTGGTGATGTGTTTTCAGTTGGTAGGGTGTTTTGTCATGCACAAAGCCCTCTGTTAGATCCTAAGACTTGGTGATATATGGGCCTAAACATTCTGGAGGTGGAAAGCAAGAAGATCAAAAATTCAAAGTCATCCTCTGCTACATCGCAAGTTTGAGGATAGCCAGGGATACATGAAACACTGCTAGGATTAAAGGTGTGTACCACCACTCCTAGCTTAAAATAAATGAAATCTTAAGGAAAAACAAAACCCCAAAAACTGGTTTCTTTCAAAAAGGAGATTTAAACATAACACACACATCCTCTCTTAGTAGAACTGCTGTTGAATTTGCTTTTCCAAAACACGTTTTTAAAAAAAAACAACTCTGTCTGGTACTTTTTATCTTGAATACTACCTCCCTATTTGTTCTTTTAAAACTGAAGTGCATGACTGTGCAGTGCGGTTATTGCGTGTGAAGTTGTTGGAAAAGGAAAGTGTCAGTTTCTCCTTGAGATTAATCAAAGTCTATCTTTTTCAAGATCACAAGTGTGGTTTGTGTGCTCATTGGACTTTTGGAACCACAAACATGTTCAGTCCTTGATTGTCACAATTTGAATTGAAGGTCACACCTAAAGTGTGTCATATTGGAGCACCCATACTTCCTACTCAGGTTTTCTTTTGCCCAGTGTGTTAGCTGTATTATTCAAAAGTTTTTGTTTGTTTTTTAAAATTTTACCCTGTAGGAAAGATTTTATAAGGAACCATATAAAGTTTCCCCTCTTTTCTGAATGATATTCTGAGAAATAAATTGAACTATACACTATATGTCATATATAACTTATATACTACATTATATGAGTTGTAACCTAGTAAGATCCCTTACTTGGGTAATCTACAAAGTCCTGTCCTGTTTGTGTGTATGTATTTCCAGGAGCTAATTTCATAATGTTGTTCGCTACTAACATTCCTATGTTTTACTTTGAGAAGGTGGAGAAGCTTTGGGAGCTCCTATGTCC
This sequence comes from Peromyscus leucopus, assembly GCF_004664715.2. Classification (NCBI taxonomy): domain Eukaryota; kingdom Metazoa; phylum Chordata; class Mammalia; order Rodentia; family Cricetidae; genus Peromyscus; species Peromyscus leucopus. The sequence continues at coordinate 3,887,063 of NC_051071.1, read as the reverse complement.
GCTGCTGAGAACAGCGCTGTCCAACATGACAGTGGAGACTTACAACGACTGGGGAACCTGCATAGCCACATCATGTGTAAGCACACATTCTGCTTGTTTACCTTATGGGGTATTGTGCTTTTATATTGTATTAGATCCTTTGTCCCCTTGGAGCCTTGACAGTTCATTCATGCCTTTTGTTATTTATAATTGATGGTGCCTTCCCAGCAGCCCCTGAGTATAACTCTGGTTCTGATGTCTATTTTGTCATAGTAATACATTTTGAAATCTACACATCAAACCATGTTTTGGGAAATGTAGTTTACACATAGTAAAAGCCATGTAATTGTTATGTGTGTTGTTAATACCACCTGTGCCTGTTGCTTATGTGCTTCTGTTTAAGTTGTCTATTTTGCTAATATTCTCTCTATTATCAAAAATAATAACTAAATTTCTACTTGACTCCCCAATTTTAGTTGGATTGTTTCTTACATACTTACTTGTAATATAATTGAGTGTGATTGATTTACAGAGTTAATTCTTTTGCCTAATTATTAATTTATATCTTCAACACAGGAAAGCAGAGATCCCCGGAAGCTTCATTGGCTTTTTGAGTTGCTCTTGGAGTCACCATTGAGTGGTGAAGGGGGATCCTTTGTAGATGCATGGTAAATAAAAAGAAAACCTCTAAGGTTGACATTAAAGATTTTATATTAACTAATGAATAAATGGAGATGAGTTATTAGGCATGGTGTTATACACCTGTAATTTCTGCACTAGGGAGATGATGGAGAGGATCATGAGTTTGTGGCCAGCCTAGGCTATTATACCAAGTTCCAGGCCACCCAGGATTATATAGCATGAGCAAGTCTCAGAACAAAACCAAAAGTCTCAAAGCAAAAGAAAGACAGAAAATGAAATATTCAAGTGCTAAATTAAATGATGAATTTCTTTTGGGGCTTGTGATGCTTAGTTGTCATTTTGTAAGCAAGGTACCAACTACAACTTAAGTCATTCATCCTTTTGTGCTGCCACAGTTTTTGAGGGGCCATACTGACTTCTTTGTCATAATCTGATGTTTCATTTTCTTTTCTATTGCCAAACGTACAAAGCAGAGGGGCTGGAGTACAGTATAGTGGCCAAGTGCTTGCCTAACATACCCTGTATTGCTAAAGAAACAAGGCAGGTATAAAGGAGGCCTTACTTGGCAGATGCTTGTGAAGGTGGAGAAAAGCCAGAGCAATTGAAAAATGATAAAGGAAACCCTCATTAAAATGTTCAGGTGCCTGTGAGATAGCTTCGCTAATATAGGCCTACAAGCCTGACCATCTGAATTCAATCCCTGGGACCCACATGGTGAAAGGAGACATACATAGTCTAACACACACATATGAAAGAAGGCATACGATGGGGCTAGTGAGATGGCTGACCTGGGTTTGATTTCCGAAACCATCATGGTTGAAGAAGAAAACAGACTCTTGAAAGTTGTTTTCTGACCTTCACCCTCATGCTGTGGCATGCATGTATCCCCATCCAGGCCACTCCCCCACTAGCCAGGCCACTCCCCCACTCACCCTACCTCTACTACACACTAAATAATGTTTTAAAAGAGAAAGGTCAATGGTTATTCTTTTTTCAAACTTAATAGTAGTAAGTATACCAATACTAAAAATAGTTTGAAAAATTTTTTTAATGTAGCAAATATAAAAAGTAGGTTGAACATATTTTTAAAGATTTATTTATTTATTTTGTATAGTGTTCTGCCTGTATGTATGCCTGCAGGCCAGAAGAGGGCACAAGATCTTATTATAGATGGTTGTGAGCCACCATGTGGTTGCTGGGAATTGAACTCAGGACCTTTGGAAGAACAGCCAGTGCTCTTAACCTCTGAGCCATCTCTCCAGCCCCGAACATATTTTTAAAAGAAAAAACATATAGAAAAAGGGATGTGGAAGGCAATTCATCAAATGTTACTATTTTGAACTGTGGATAATTTATTTAGTGAGAAGAAGCTATTTATGCTGATCTAAGAGAAAACAGGAAAAGATTGAAATGGAATAAATGCTTTATACTCTTAGCATAGAAAAACAGAGTATAACACAATGTTTCTGTCCTATAATTGTAGCCGACTCTATGTGCTACAAGGTGGTCTTGCCCAGCAAGAATGGAGAGTCCCGGAGCTATTACACAGACTTCTGAAGTACTTGGAACCCAAACTCACCCAGGTTTACAAAAATGTCAGAGAAAGAATAGGGAGGTATGTGTGGCTTTTTTCTCTTGCTTTGGAGTAGCTCTTGAGTCTTTGTATTAAATTTTAATATCTAACAATACATACTATTCATATTACCAGTGAGTGTGGTGTTGTCTTCCTCATGTTTTGTTCACTGTTATGTTCTGAAAAACAAGACATGAATATAAATTAGGAAGCCATGGACTCAAAAGCTATCAGTGAGCAACTGTCATATACAGGTTTGATCTCAGAATTCTATGGCATGTTTTACACTGGGAAAGATCTAAGACACTCTCTGGTAACTATCTTGTGAAAATTTGCTTTGGTTGAGCTGTAACTTTTAAACCTCAGTTTTAATTCTCATGCCAGACTGCCTACTCTTGTTCATTTTATTTAACAGTGTGCTGACCTACATATTCATGATAGATGTTTCTTTGCCAAATACTGCACCAACAACATCCCCTTGTATCCCCGAGTTTACTGCTCGAGTCCTAGAAAAACTGAAACCTCTCACTGATGTGGATGAAGAAATTCAGAACCATGTTATGGAAGAAAATGGTGTTGGCGAAGAAGATGAACGAACTCAGGGCATTAAACTCTTAAAAACCAGTGAGTCTTAAAATTGATAGAAATACACTTGAAAATGCCATTTTAGTTAATTTGGGGTCCCCACACACATACTTTTTTTTTCTTTTGATAAAAAGTGTAAGTTTTCTGATTTTAACCTTTTTATTCAGTTTGTTTTGGGTTTTGTTTGTTTGTTTTTTGAGACCTTGTCTCACCATATAGCCTCAGCTATCCTGGAACTCACTGAGTAGACTGGGCTGGCCTTAAACTCATAGAGATCCACCTGCCTCTGCCTCTGCGTCTGCCTACCAAATATGCCACCATGCCTGGGTTTTTCTCCATTTGTTTTTTTTTTTTAATCATGATATTTTGCTTATTTTGAGTTGTAATTGTTTATATCTTCTTGCTGTTACTTGCTGGGATTAAAGGCATGCGCCACCACACCAGGCAATTTTATCCATTTTTGAGTGTACAGTTTAAAGTCCACACTCCACCCATCTCTAGAATTCTCTTCTTGGCAAGCTAAAAATCTGCACCCATTTCACAGTAACTTCTCCCTCCCATGTTCCTAGCCCCAAATAGCCACCACTTAACTTTCTGTCTTTGAAGTTTGTCTTTATTCTAGGTGGCTCATATCAGTCAAATTGGCTGTTTTATCTCTGGCATATTTCACTCGGCAAAATATTTTGTGATTATTCCATTGTCTTAGTAAGGGTTTCTATGGCTGTGAAGAGACACCATGACACTACTCTTATAAAAGAAAACAATTGTGATGGCTTACATGTTCAGAGGTTTAGTCCATTATCATCATGGTGGGAATATTGGCAGCATGCAGGCAGACATGGTATTTGAGAGGTAGCTAAGAGTTACACATCTGGAGAGAGTGAGCTGAGCCATTGAGCCTGGCTTGAGCTTCTTGAAACCTCAAAGTCATACCTGCTCTAACAAGATGATATCCATGTCATCAGCAAGAAAGTTATTTCTACTGCATTTCCTTTATATATTCATTTGTTGACATTTGAGTTTTTATCACCTTTTGACTGTTATTTAAAAATGCCATTCTTATCATTAATATTGATTCTTTTGAGATGGGGTCTCACTGTATAGCTCTGGCTGGCCTGGAACTTAGCTTGTAGACCAGGTTAGTTTTACCTGCCTCTGTCTCTGATGTGCTGGATTTAAAGGCTTGTTTTAGCATTCCTGACCTGACCATTGATGTGTTTAGTATCTATTAGGGTCGCTGATTTCAATTTTTGTGTATACCTGAGTAGGGGTGCTGGACTGTGTAGTACTTCTGTGCTTACTTGTGAGGTGTGCTGACTGTTTTCTTCAGTGGCCACCTGTTTTACAGTCTAGTCATCAAATGTCCCATATCCTTGTCTACTCCATACTTTTTGTTTTCTAAGTGGGTGCCACTTATTCTAATGGGTTTGAAAAGTTGTAATTTTGATTTGTATTTACCTGGTGAGAAATGATGTTTATCATCTTTTTATGTGCTTAATTGTCTATTTTCTTTGGAGAAAGCTTTTTTTGACTTGGTTTGTTTTTTTGTTTGTTTGTTCATTTTGTTTTTAAATACAGTGTTTCTCTATGTGGTCTTGGCTGTCCTGTAACTAAGTGTGTAGACCAGCCTGGCCTCAAACTCATAGAAATCTTCCTGCCTCTGCCTCTCAAAAGTGTCACCATGCCTGACTTTTCTCCATTTTTTTTAAATCATGATATTTTGTTGATTTAAGTTCTTGCTTTTATTACTTTATCAGGTAGATGGTTTATAAATATTTTCTCCTGTGAATGTATATTCTCTCTTCCTCACTTTCCTTCCCCATCCCTCTCTTTCAAATTTTGGTTTTATTATTGTTGTTTTTTGGTATTGTTTGGTTTGATTTTTTTGACACAGGATCCTACTCTGTGGGGCCTGCTACTGCCTCCTCAGTGCTGGATTTAAAGGCATTTGCCATTATTGGCTGACTTTTTTTGATCTTTTTAAAATTCACTTTGGGCTCATATTTAGGTCCTTAGTACACCTTGAGTTAGTTTCAGTATGTATTATAAAGTTAGAGTCTAGCTTTATTGCTTAGAATATAGACATTCATTTTTCTCAGCATTGCTTGTTGCAAACTGTTTTCTATTGCTTTGGTCTTCTTGATCAACACACATTTTAAGGGTTTATTTCTGCATTCTGTTGTATTCTATTGGTTTGTGTGCCTACCCTTATGTCAGTGCTATACTATTAATTTTGTGTGTTTGTAGTAAGTTTTTAAATCAGCAAGTATGAGTCTTAATGTTTTCAAGATATTTTGGCTACTCAAGTGTCTTAGGATTTCTATAGCTGTGAAGAAACATCATGACCATGGCAACTCTTATAAAGGAAAACATTTAACTGAAGCTAGCTTGCAGTTTCAGAGGTTTAGTCCATTATCATCATGGTGATAAGTGTGGCAGCACGCAAGCAGACATCATGCTGGAGAAGGAGCTGAGAGTTCTATATCTTGATCCACAGACAACAGAAAGTGAACTGAGTTTACACTGAGCATAGCTTGCTCATAGGAGACCTCAAAGTCCACCCCACGGTGACACGCTTCCTCCAGCAAGGCCATACCTGCCCCAGCAAAGCCTTGCATACTAATAATGCCACTCTCTGTGAGCTTATGAGAACCAGTTACATTCAAACTGCCACACAGGATATTCTTTTAATTAGATTTTAAAAAAAAATTGTAAGGATTTTAGCTATAAGCTACTCTGTCATTATCTTAACTACCTCAAGATTCTTGGCTAGTCTGAAATACATTAAAAGTACTTGTAGGCTATTAATAATTTGTAGATTTTTTTTCTGCCCTTAGTACTCTCAGTTACTTGATGGACATTACCATAGGTGCTGTTAGACTGCTAATAAATCATTCTGATTTGAGATACTGTAGCTACTCTTACATTTAAAGAGCTGTCAGGGGCATCATTGCATCATTCTTCATGGTCCCTAATTTGATAGCTTGGCTGATTCTGTGTGTTTGTTTCCAAATAGTATTGAAATGGCTTATGGCAAGTGCAGGAAGATCTTTTTCTACAGCAGTCAAAGAACAACTTCAGCTTCTGCCTTTGTTCTTTAAGGTAAGACTGTAAGTTGAAATGAAGAATACCATTTCCTCTGGCCTTCCAAGGAAAGTTATAACCATCATCCAGTGGGTTGATATGTAGTGGTTGAATTTTGATTGCATCTCTAGATAGATTTTCACAAGTAATAGTAGTTAACACTGAAAATAAGTATACATATATATTACATACAAACATATACATGCATGTAATTACTATTCATATATATATCTACATACATATACTATTATCTTAGTGATAGATTACAGTGATGAGACACTATGACCATGGCAACTCTTATAAAAGAAAAGAAAGCATTTAACTAGGGCTTGCTTACAGTTTCAGAGAGTTAGTCCATTATCCTCATGGAGGGGAGCATGGCAGCATACCAGCATACATGGTAGCTGAGTGTTCTACTTCCAAATCTGCAGGTAGCAAGAAGGCAAGCAAGCCACTGGACCTGGCTTAGGCTTCTGAGATCTTAAAGCCCACCCCCAGTGTACATTTCCTCCAAAAGGCCATGCCTACCCCAATAAGTGCCACTCCCTGAATACCAAACATTCAAATACATGAGTCTGTGGGAGCCATTCCTTTTCAAACCACCACAGTGTGAGTGCATGACAGATGTATGAAAAGTCTTTTCTCTTTTTTTATTTTGGATCCCATGTAGCCCGGGTTAGCCTCAGACTTGCTGTGTAGCAGAAGGTGATCTTGAACTGCCTCCACCTCGAAAATACTGAGATTACTGACATGAGCTACCACACCCAGCTATACACAAAAGTTTTGCAGACCAAGCATTGTTTTACCATTAGCCATTTTTTCTTTCTTTTTCTTTTTCTTTTTCTTTTTCTTTTTCTTTTTCAAGGTAGGGCTTCTTTGTGTAATAGCTCTGGCTGTTGTGGAACTTGATTTGTAGACCAGGCTGGCCTTGAACTCACATAGATCTGCCTGCTTCTGCCTCCCTAGCACTGGGACTAAAGCCAATCTTATTTTAGAGTACATATGAATGATTAAAAGGGACAATGTGATTTTTAATATGGTAATTTCTCTTGCCTATATTATTCCTTATGTAGCTGTTGTAATCTAATAAACCATTTACTATATAGTAGCTTTGTTTTATTTTATTACAGCCAATTACTAGGTAGACAGTAAGAGGCAAAAACAGGAGCCAGATACTTGAATTCAGTTTTGACTCCATGGCTGGTGGACTGACCATGTAATCATGGGCAAATAATCTAGCTCCTCAGAACTTCTTTTTCCTCATGTGCAAAGTGAGTAGCATCCACTCACTTCCTAAGGATGTGGTAAAGGTTATGTGAGTTAATATTACATATTTTCCGTTCTTAAATTGAGTTTTGTGATCAAACTCAATAACGTGAATACCATTTTATCTGAATTTTCCACTTCTCACATTGCTGTTAGCAACGACCAAGAGTTCAGATTAAACAGAATAATACACTGACCTATTGGATTCTAAACTAAGTAAGAAAGTTGCCTGCCTGTGGAAAGTGCTCAGTGCCTGTGTCAGGCATATGTGAACACTAGAAATGGTCAAAGATGGGGTTATAATCATTGGTAGAATACTTGCCCCCTCTCACAAATTACCAATATGGTACATTAATACTTTTATTTAAAGAGTTAACCTAGAGCTGTCACAGTGGCTCAGTGGTAAAGGTGCCTGCTGTCCAACTTGACAACCTGAGTTTAATTCCTAGGACCCACATAATGGAAGGAGAGAATGGATATCTGTAAATTGTCCTCTGACCTACACATGCTTACTGTGTAGGTGTGTGTAAGCATTGCAGCTCAGATGGGAAGGTATCCTGGCAGCTGGAAGCCAAGGAATACCACAGAATCACACTGCACAACAAACCTCACACAAGAGATTTATTGGGAGGGGAAAAAAACCAGGAGGGTGGCTGCCTCTATTTGAGCAAGAAACAGCAGCAAACTGTACAGGATAGAGGGCTTATGTAGAGCTTCTTGGGAAGGGGGTGGAGCTTTCCAGGGTGGAGATTGGTAGGATTTCATGTCCAGAGATTGGGCTTTTTGCTCTGGAGGGTGGAGGCAGGGTCCTGCAAGTTAGAGGTTCTTGGGGGAAGGGCCTGGCCACTTGTGTAGTTCGAGGGGCTTACACTGGTACTGGAGCCTAGAGACTGTTCCTTTTTTTTTTTTTTATTTTTTAAAAATGTTTATATGAGCATCTTGCCTGCATATATTTAAGTGTCTCAGCATGGGTGTGTGGATTCATGTGGATCCCTGGAAAGAAGACTCAGAGGCACCTTAAGAATGAATTTAGCCTTTTGAGGCTACAGGGGGATCCAGTCTCTAAGGACTGAAACACTTTTCCTTCACCCAGGGCAATTTTATTTTTCTCAATATTTACACTTTACCCAGTTGATTTCCATATGTTCAAAACAACCTGAAAGAAGCTCCCCAAAATACAATGCCAAGTGCAAATTCCTTGATTTCATCAGGTACCACAGTTTTCTGGACTTCCTCAACCAAGTTTGCATAGGCCTCTGTATCCTTGGGAGACTCTGAGACAAGATTCACACAGGGTGACAAGAGAAACAAAAGATGGATTAGGGCTAGGTGCTGCTCTTTAGAGCCAGGCCAGGTGTAGCCCAGTGGGAGCACAGCCACATATAAGTGCACAACATGCATGTTTAATACCTTCAAAGTTCAGAAGGGGATGTAAGATCCCCTAGAACTGGAAGTACAGGCAGTTGTGAGCTGCTCTGTGGGTGCTGGGAATCCAACCCAGATACTCTAGAAAAGACACCACCACCACCACCTGTTGCTGTTAACCTGCACACATAATCAATATAATTTTCAAATTTTAAAACAATATTAGCAATTACAAATTTAAATAGAACATATCAATATAAGTTTTTTCTGTCTTTATTTTATAGCTTTCTTCACCTAAAAAGCTTAGAAACCCACACAGAGGGGTAACAATATTCCTTGTATCCAGACTGTGTTTTCTCAGGAAATTTTCCTATGAAAATCAGGGCTTCTTAGAGAAATAAGAAACATTTAAGATAAACTAGCTTATCTTGTTATATCATATCTGAAACCAAGATGCCAATTTGAGTTGAAGAAATGAGTACAATCTTGAAGGGTAACACTGTTATGCCCAGATCTTGGGACCCCCAAAAGACCACCACAGAGACCAAATCCTACATGTAAAAGCAAAGAGCCTTTATTCTCTTCAAGCTCCGAGCTTGGTCCCTCTGACTGTCCGACACAGTGGTGAGAGCAGAGAGCCCTGAGCTCAAGTGGGGTAGAGTTTTTAATCATAGCAGTGGTTGGCGTGGGGTAGGGGGATTTCCAGGGTTCAGTACCCTGATTGGCTGACAACTGTCTAGGGATATCTGTAATAACAAAAATAGGTGTGTTCTAGACTCAGGAATATCTGGCCACCTTATCTAATGGTTGGAATGTTTGGGATGTTAGGTACTTCTTCATCCCTGGGTGGTATCAGCTTTTCCTGGATCTGGGTGTTTGTTACCTGCCAGTAACCCTGTCACAGAAGCTGTGTTTAGGCCCCTAAGTCTGTCATGGCTGCTGTGTAGTCAAGCTGTTTTGGGGCCCCTCCACAAAGCCATCAGATTTGTTGAAGTTAATGGGTTTTTAATGATAAAAGTGCAAGATTTATGTGTGTGTGCTCTATCTGCATGTATACCTTTGTGCCAGAAGAGGGCATCACAACTATAGTTGCTGGGAATTGAACTCAGGACCTCTGGAAGAGCAGCCAGTGCTCTTAACCACTAAGCCATCTCTCCAGCCTTTTTTTTTTTTTTATAATTGATTATTGCATAAGGAAAAATTATAGTGAAGGAAACACATAACAATTCTTATGTTGTGCCCAGTATCACCTATCAGTGAAATGAAACCTGGGTCCAATGGCCAGAGTAGCAGACATACTGAAACCAAGACACATCATCACATGGATACAATCAGGAGAGACCATGACTGAGGAAATTACTAGACAGGACCTGTTTCTCCCTCCAGATTTGAAAAATCTGACAACAAGGAGTTTTCAGAGATTTAGAAACAAAGCTACTAAATGCATCATGTGATTATTAGGATATTGAGTGACTCAGAAAATTTGTTGTAACAGTGTGCTAGTGCTACAGTGGGGGAAGTGAGCACTATAGAGTTTTTGTGGTGGTTTTGCTTTGTTCTATTTGAGACAGGGTCTCATCATGTACCCCTTGTTGACCTGGAGCTCATTGTATAGACCAGACTTTCCTCAAACTGACAGACAGGTCTACCTACTTTTCCTGAGTTCTAGACCTTAAAAGAGGCCCAAGTCTAGCTACTCTTGAGTATTTTATAATGTAACTATAATGATGTTTCAAGTATGGTGATGTCATTATAGGTTTTTTTTTTAAAGATAACATAATGGAATATTTAAGGGGCTTGCTTCAGATAATTTAGTTGATAAAAGGGGACAGCAGAAAGCAACAAGATTATCCAGGATTTGCTGTTGTTTAAGAAGTAAGTGATTGGTTTATAAGGTGTTCATTATACTTTCATGTATGTTTACAGTTTCCCATAGAAGTTGTTAAAAGTAAAAATGTAATTTTGTTTTAAGTTTTTATTTTGAGACAGGGACTCTGTAGTTACGATTGGCTTTCAGATTGACTATGTAGCCCTGGCTGGCCTCAAACTTGCCATTTTCCTGCCTCATCCTCTCATCCTCCTGGATGCTGGAATGCCTGTACTTATTGGTGGCCACTCACTGTTCAGTTTGTTTTGGTTTGTTCTCTAGATCGCCCCAGTGGAAAATGACAATAGCTATGATGAACTGAAAAGAGATGCAAAGCTTTGTTTGTCACTAATGTCTCAGGGGTTGCTCTACCCTCATCAAGTGCCTTTGGTACTTCAGGTGCTAAACCAAGTAAGTATATGGCTATAATATTTATATCCTCTGTCTAGCATTGTTTTGCCATCCTGGGGGTTTCACAATGAACTATAAAATACACAATACCTGATTTTTGTGGTTGTTTGTATTTTTTCTTTTGAGGTAGAGTCTTATTAGGTAGCCCTAACTGGCCTGGAATTCACCAGGTAGACTAGGCTGACCTGTAACTCACAAACATCCACCTGGCCTCTGACTTTTGTTTCAAGTTTTCTTTTAATATACGTGTTGACCAAAAAACAGGCCTCAATTTATATTTGACTCAGCTGCCAACTTTTTTGAATTTGGGCAAGTTCAAGATACAATAAGTATTAAAATGTATTATGAATATGAAGTGTTGATAAAGGAAGGGGCTGTCATTCCCTTTGGCCATTTTCCTTCCTGGTCTGTGATAGACACAGTGGTTCACTTACTCTGACTGCTTTGCAGCACAGTTACACAGCAGTATTCTAGTTATACACATTACAAAAGTAGGCATATTCTCACAGTTTTCACTGAAAAATATTTTCCAACAATCTAAAACGGTATTTTAGGGGCATGGGATTTAGTAGTTGTGTTTTTGGTTTTTTGGGTTTTTTTTTTTGTTTTTTGTTTTTCTTTCGAGACAGGGTTTCTCTGTGTAGCTTTGCGCCTTTCCTGGAACTCACTTGGTAGCCCAGGCTGGCCTTGAACTCACAGAGATTCGCCTGGCTCTGCCTCATGAGTGCTGGGATTAAAGGTGTGCGCCACCACCGCCCGGCTGTTTTGTTTTTTTTTTTTAAATTGTTGAGTAGAATTTGAAAATAATGATGACTGGCCACAGATTCTTATTTCTATTTTGTTTCCAAGTAAGAGACAAGCAATTATATGGTGACTATATAGAATCAATATAAAACCTACTAGTATTCCTTAAGGAATTAGATAGAAACAAATGGAAAGTATACTTACTGGGGGAGATGGGGCACTGAAAATTCCTTCTGTAAAGCAGATCGGTTGAAAGGCAGTAATTGTGTAATTGTTCATCTGCACAACTGCATGGGCCTTTCGGACCTTTTTGCTCTTAAGCTGATTCTGCAGATCTTCAATTTGGAGGCAGACAGACCTGTATTTGAATTTTATTGCAGTACTGGCTTGTATGACTTACAGAGAATCATTTAATCTTACCACCCTTCAGTTTCCTCAAAAAGTTGGGATTGTTTTTCCAACTAATCTCAGTTTGCTTCATTAATCCTTCACCTGTCTGCTTCTTGTTCTTATGCCCTCATGTTCATTTTTACTGTCATCTTTTTCTCTTGCCTTTCCTTTCTCTCTCATTCTCACTCTTCAAATATTTCTGAAATACTTTCTGTATTTATTCCATGACAAGGAAATATAGCAATAAATGTGACTAGTTGTATGATCCTCACTGCCTAGAATGCCATTGCATTAAAAAAAGAATGTCGCCAGGTGGTGGTGACATGCACCTTTAATCCCAGCACTTGGGAGGCAGAGGCAGACAGATCTCTGAGAGTTCAAGGCCAGCCTGGGCTACAGAGTGAGTTCCAGTAAAGGCACAAAGCTACACAGAGAAATCTTGTCTCAAAAACAAAAACAAAAAAAGAATGTTCTCTTCTCTTTAAAAAAATCTCTTCCACCCTGTGTTAAATGCTAAAGCTAGCTAGGATTTTTAAATTTTTTTAATTTCTTTCTTGAAATTATAATTACATCATCTTCTCTTTTATCCCAGAAAACTCTCCCATATACCCTCTCCTTGCTCTTTCAAATTTGCGGCTTTTTTTTTTTCTCCCGGTGTGTGTCTGCTGAAATATATATGGATATGCTCCGGGCTAACCATTTATTATTGTTTTTATTTACTTCATTTTTTTCATTCCCTTCCCCAAACTCCTCCCATATATTCCCCACCTAACTTCATGTCCCTTCCTCTTCCCTCCCTCTCAAAAAAGCCAAATACCGTAACAAACAAAATAATAAGATAAGAAATATCAAAACAAAATTGAAACAAAAGCCTACCAAAAACCATAGTATCTGTTTTGTGTTGGCCAATTTCTTCTGACACTATTAGGGAAAACTGATTTTCTTATTTTCAGCAGGCATCAACTGCAGATAGCTTCTTGGTTAGCAGTGAGACTGTGTGTCTATGCCTCCTTCTCAGTGCTGGGACATTGTCTGTTTTGAACATATGCAGGTCCTATGCATGTTGTCACAACAGTTTTTCTGAATTCACGTGTACATCAGTCCTATTGTGTCTGAAAGATGCTCTTTCTTTGGAATCATCTACCACCTTTGGCTCTTACAATTTTTCTACCTCCACATCTGCATAGATCCCTGAACCTTTGGGGCAGAGGTTTGATAACGATATCCTATTTAGGACTGGGTGCTCCAAAATCTCTCACTCTCTGCTTGTTGTCTGGTTGTGGGTGTTTTTAATTACTATCTAGTGCAAGAAGCTTCTCTGAGGATTGAGCAATGCACTGATCTATGGGTATAGCTGTATCTCATTAGAAGTCATTTTAATTGCTTTTACTTTAGCAGAGCAATCGTAGTGGGTTTTCCCTTGGGGCCTATGCCTATCTAGTCTCAATTTCTTGGCGTTAGATACCTAGATTGGGCAGGGGATGATCCAAGGAAGGGGAATAGAATGTAGTGCTATAAACAGATAAAGGGACTAGGAGGATTTAATGAGGAGGGGAATGGGAGGACAAGGTAAAGAGGTAAAAGAGGGAATATGGGAAGTGACAACTAAAGAAAGAAAGGCCTTTTGAAAAGCCATATGGAAACCCACTGTAGAAGCTTTTTAAAACATCTACACATGGTAAGTAATTTAAATGGCATTTCTGCATGTTGGAGGAGACAGTCCCCAACTAGATGTGCAACCAATTAAAACCTCCAGTGTCAAGAATGGAATATAGCTTATGAGTTGTTAGCCAGAGGGGTTTCATAGCCACCTTCCCACAAAACATCACAGGCTATTGCCAAAACTGTTGGTTCATCTCCACAATTTGACAGGAAGGACCTCTTACTGAAGACACCACTTACTTCTGTTAGCAAAACTGAGAGATAGCGCTGTTCCTAACTAGAAGCTTCAACCCTCCTGACTAGTGTTCATAATATTGGAAGGTACCCTGCATGCTACCAGAGGAGGAAAGTTATCATCAGTAACACCCAACAACAAATGCTGCAGCCTACAATATCAACCTGCCTGCAAGATAAACTGGTGTAATAGTGGCACAAATATGTAGCTGAAGAGTTTTCTCTCCTGGTCCCGCCAAGCCCCAGCAGTCCGACAGCCCACTTATAAAATAAACACACAGACGCTTATATTATTTAAACTGTTTGGCCTAATGGCTCAGGCTTCTTGTTAACTGTTCTGATATCTTAAATTAACCCATTTCTATAAATCTATACCTTGCCACGTGGCTTGTGGCTTACCAGCATCTTCACATGCTGCTTGTCATGGTGGCTGGAAGTGTCTCCTTCCGCCTTCCTGTTCTCTCTTTTCTCCTCTCTGTTAGTCCTGCCTATACATCCTGCCTGGCCACTGGCCAATCAGTGTTTTATTTATTGACCAATCAGAGCAAGACCATCCCACAGCACAAATATTATGAGAGTAACTAACTACTTTTGCTTGGATTTATGTCTTAATCTATGAGCTGAAATCCATACCTGACACTAGTAGTTAATACTCTTGTTTGCTTCTCAGGCCTTATCTGCTGCTATTGAAAGAAAAATGGAGTACTATGTGGTACTTGGAGGAGTCAATTGTCTTAATTATGAATACTTCTCTCCCAAGAGAGTATTTTGACTTTTACCAGTATCTTACTTCCGCACCATTGAACAGTCAGACATTTTGAATAACTGCCTTGAGAACTTGACCATACTTCTCTTTACTTAGAAGGAAATGGAAGCTGAAGTTAACTGTAACTATACCTGTGAAAGTAGAATCAAATTAAAATTTGGTATTACTTGCATGTAATGATATTGTCATCTTGTTTCCTTAACAGTTCTATTATCATAGATATTCATTTCTCATTTACAGACAGCAAGAAGCAGTTCTTGGCATGCAAGATATACAGTGCTGACCTACCTCCAGACCATGGTATTTTATAACCTCTTTATTTTCCTGAACAATGAAGATGCAGTTAAAGACATCAGATGGCTGATTATATGCCTTTTAGAGGATGAACAGTTAGAGGTAAAACTTAAATTAGAACAAATGGAAACTCAGTTAGCTTTAAAAATGTATGATTATGAGGCTGAGGCATTAGCATTTTCATAAGTTTAAAGCCAGCCTTGGCCAACCAGCGCAATTCATAAGATGTGTTTTATTTAAACATTATTTAACTTTAGTCTGTGTGAGTAGTCATGATTTCCTATAGTACAGATAAAAACTACTAGATGATTTCTGGATGTATCTTCTCACAGTTGGTTGACATATCACTTGTTACTGTGTTTTCTTGCCTATGAAATGAGGGGTTGTAATTAGTCTTTTCTTTTTCTTTTTTTCCTTTTGCTGAAAATAGATATTTTTCTCATACAATATATCCTGATTATAGTTTCCCTTCCCTCTACTCATTCCAGTTCCTCCCCACCTCCTCCTCTCCAGACCCACTTCCTTTCTATCTCATTAGGAAAGAACAGGCTTCTAAAAGATTTAATGACAAAATAAAATAGAGTAAGATATAACAAAAAATATCACATCAAGGTTGGACAAGGAAAGGAGCCCCAAGAGCAGGTACAGGAATCAGAAACCTACTTGTTCACACACTCAAGAGTCCTATTAAAATACTAAGCTAATAGGTATAATATGTACACACAGGACCTGTTGCAGACCTGAATAGGCCCATATTTGCTGCTCTGTGAATTCATAAGAGCCTTGCTTAGTTGATGCAGGGGACCTTTTTCTCGTGAGGTCCTTCATCCCCTCTGACTCTTTCACTCTTTCTGATTCCTTTTCTGCGGAGTTCCCTGCGCTTTGAGTGGAGGGATTTAATGGAGACATCCCATTTAGAGCTGTGTGTTCCAAGGACTCACTCTCCACTTGTCTTACTGTGGGTCTCTGCATTTGTTCTTGTCTGATGCAGAAGGAAGCTTCTCTGATGATAACTGAATAAGACACTGATCTATGAGTATAGCAGAATACTGTTAGTCATTTTATTGATGCTTTTTTTTTTGTTAGTTTTTGTTGTTGTTATTTGCGTTCTGTTTTGTTTTGATCAGACCAGTAGTGTTTGGTTTTACCATAGGTCTCTGGGGCTATTTAGTGTCTAGTTCTTGGTCACCCAAGCAGTGTCCAGTATCAGTTCCTTCCTGTAGAGTGGCTCTTAAGTCAAATCAGACATTGGTTGGCTAATCCCACAAGTTCTGTTCATCATTGCCCTAGCATATCTTGCAGGAAAGATAGATTGTTGGTCAAAGCTTTTGTAGCTGGGTTGGTATTTTTGTTTATCTTTTGGTAGCCTGTAGAGTACCTTTCCACACCAAAGACACCAGAACGTAGGGCTAAAGATGTTTAAGGGACTAGTAGAAACGTACATGAAGGCATACTGAAGAGCACAGAACATACTATTATCTAGTAGACTTAAAATATGACCACTATTGTTATCCCTGCTTGATACAGAGATATTAGTCATATTTTGTACAAAAAGATAATCTTTTAACTCAGTTAGCCCAATATAAGAAAAAGCATGCTGCAATAAATGTAGAATAAGATATAATTATCATTGACCCTGGGAAAGAAATATACACGAACTTTCATAAAAATGTTATTTACTTTACACACTTTAAAACTTGTTTGTAGTAGAGAATTTTCTATGTTTGTGTATCTAAGCACTGAGAAGAGACTGATCTATAGGAAAGCAGGAATGGTGGTTTATCTACTTCTCTAATCAGCCTGTGCAGCTTTCCAGGGTTCAGCAAGCAAATGTCATTCAGACTGTAGGGTACTCACAGACTACTTATAACAAATTCAGTGAGCCGGCAGGATGGTGGTGCACACCTTTAATCCCAGCACTCAGGAGGAAGAGGCAGCCTGGTCTACAGAGTGAGTTCCAGGAAAGGCGCAAAGCTACACAGAGAAACCCTGTCTCGAAAAACAAAAATAACAAATTCAGTGAAAATACTTAGGTTAGTTTCTAAGAAACACAATAAATATAAGTATAAAAATGAAAAGTGGAAGTCTCAGAAATAACGTTTCCAGGCCTCAGTTTTAGAGTATTAATCAGCTTTCTTTGGTCATAGTAATACTTGAACATAGCACCGCAGAGAAAGAAAGGGTTTATCTGTATTAACTTGTAGTTTATATACCTTAACTTATAGACTTCAGTCCATGACAGATCAACCTGGTTGCTTGTAGGCATATGGTAAAGCAGTGTGGTAGGAATGTGGTGGAGCAAGCAAAACCACTCATCTACTCTCCAGAAAGTAGAAAAGCTAGGAAAAAGACTTTCCCCACTGTTCACTCTGAGACCAAAGACTTGGGCTGTACCACTTCCTGGTAGTGCCACACTAGAGAATAAAGCCTCAAATACATGGACTTTAGAGGGACATTTACGATCCAGTCTGTAATAATGCCTTGTCATTAAAATGGTGGTGTATGCCTTTAATCCCATTAGGAGGCAGATGTCTGTAAATTCAATGCCAGCCAGGACTACATAGTGAGACCCTGTCTCTCTAAAATAATAATAATAGTAATTAATTAATTAATTAATATTGTCATGAGCCAAGAAGATGGCCTAGCAGATAAAGGAATTTACTGCCAACCCTGACATCTTGCATTTATTTAATCCTGGAACCGACATCTAGGAAAAAACTGACTCCTGAGCATTGTCTTCTGACCACCACACATGTATTGTGGCATGCTATGCCCACACACAGAACTGTTTTGTTTTGTTTTTAATTAAACTTAACTGTCTCTAAGAATGTTTGAGTATGACTCTATTTTCTCCAATTGCTCATAAATAAACATAACTGTGGCTGGGAAGATAACTCAGTGGGATAAGACCATTTAGTGGGCAGCAAGCATGAAGGCCAGAGTTCAAATCTCTAGCACCTACATAATAAGCCAGGCATGTAGTCACACACAATGAAACTCCAGGGCAGAGACATGAAGATCACTGGGATTTGATGGTCACCAGCCTACTCCCAGGTTCAGTAAGAGACTCACAATCTCAAAGTATGTCCAGCCTTTGGATTGAATAGGTTTTTATAAATCATATTGATCTTAGTTTGTTTCTATTGTAATACTTCCTTTGAAGACTGTTAGATTTTAGGGAGGGTATGTGTTATTATGAATGATAGAAGAAGAATGCTAAATAGGATTGAGGATGTACCTCAGTTGGAAGAGGCTTGCCTTACACCACATACACCAGACATGGCACATGCTTGTCATCCCAGCATTAGCATCTTCCAAGAATGCAGCAGGTGATACCGAATTTTACTTCAGATTTGTTACTATTTAATTTAAAATTGTTCTTTGTGTAACCTCAGCTATACAGCAGGTTTGAGGCCAGCCTATCTACATCAAACCCTGTCTTAATTCAGCAACAATAATATGACTATAATTTCTTAAGTGTTATTGTTGATGAGACTGGCTGTAAAGCAAAGTTGTTTTTATTTTCAATCTATTATTAGTTGAAAAACATCCAAGAAAATGTGTGATCCTTAGCTTACTGTCACTTAGAATGAGTCTTCTCAGAACATCAAAATTAAAAGAAGTGTTTTCTTAGATCTGTAGTAAAAAGTACCTTTGTATAAATAAAATTCAGGCCCAGTGAGATAAATTAGCAAGTAAAAGGCTCCTGTTGCCAAGCCTGATGATCTGAGTTCCAGGTGTGCATCATGGAGCAAGTAATAATTACAAGTAATAAAAAAAAGTAAATAATTCAAGAAAAATAACAATGTTGCTCAACCTGCTGGTGAGCTGTTGTCCTGTCATTGTTCTTCCCGGTTCTTCCCGAGGTGGGTCTGTGTAGGGAGGAGGTGCTGACCGAGATAGGAGGGCAGATGGCTGATCAGAGGAGGAGGCTGGATCTGTAGTGAGAGCACATGGATAAGGGGTTGAGTAATGACGGCTTTGAAAATTCTGTTTGGGGAGCTTTCCATGGAAATTCCTGTTACTTGGGACTTTTAAAAAATGTTGCTCTAAGCCCCATGTAGTGGTGCATATTTGGAATCTTAGCACTTAGGAAGCTAAGCCAGGAAGAACATGTATTAAAGATCTGATCTTAAAAAATAGAAGGGAGGTGAGCTGAGGATGGTAAAGCTCTGTAGAAAGCAGAAGACTATTTGCCTTGCCAGAGACTGGGTTCTATGCCTGGTGTTCCTTGCATAGAGTCTTATTTTTCCTAAGTAAGATTTCATAAATAGAACAGTGCAGGATCTGCAGGTCATAGAGGTGATGGATAAGCATATAATCATGTGAACAGGCAGCTTCTCTAGAGTACCGTGTAACATTATAGACTTATTTCACATTTGTTACTACTTAATAAAGCATTGTGCTTTCTCTAAACAGAAAATGCCCGTTACTATGACATATGGCAAATGAAGCCATCATTGGAATAAGATGATAGAAAATGCTACATATAGCAGTAATAACTAGCTAAATCTTACTTGTGATTGAATTGAAAAAACTTTATAATTGAGAGCTGATTTTTTTTGTTTTGTTTTTGTTTTTCGAGATAGGGTTTCTCTGTGTAGCTTTGCGCCTTTCCTGTGATTTTTTTTCTATTACAAATTTAAAGAAAAAGATTAGAAGTGTAAAGAGATAATATGTTTTTAACTAATAAAATGAAATAATTCTTTTTTTCCTCACATTGTAAAGCTATAATTGGCATGTAAATTCTGACTAAATCTTGGCAAAAAAAAAAAAAAAAAAAAAAAATCCCTAAATCTAGGTCTTAGTACTGGGAAAGAGTGATCCGGAAGTATTGGGGTATTTATTAGCAGCTTGGAGGAAAATCAGTTGGAACATTTCACAGTGTAACATACTCCATATAGTAAAGTAGTGTCATCTCACTTTTTTAAGTTAAGGAAACTGAAATACATATGTAGCAGGAATCTTAAAGGTTCTTATTAATAAAATCAAACCCGAGACGAGTTATTGGGGTCCATGCTGGTAGATCAGAGAGACAGAACAAGCCACAGCTACCTCACCTGGTCAACTTCTCAGCTGGTCTTGTCTACTCAGACTGGAAGCTTCTGTGTCCTCATCCCAATAGCTCTCAGCTGAACTGCTGCTTAAAAGCCTGAATGCTGCCGGGCGGTGGTGGCACACGCCTTTAACCCCAGCACTTGGGAGGCAGAAGCAGGCGGATCTCTGTGAGTTCCAGGCCAGCCTGGGCTACCAAGTGAGTTCCAGGAAAGGCGCAAAGCTACACAGAGAAACCCTGTCTCGAAAAACCAAAAAAAAAAAAAAAAAGCCTGAATGCTTAATCAGCCACATGCTTAACCAGCCAAATGCTTCTAGTTTCTCGTCCTCACGCCTTATATATCTTTCTGCTTTCTACCACCACTCTCTGGGATTAAAGGCTGGCTTTCTGGGATTAAAGGTGTGAGTCACCATGCCTGGCTGTTTCCAGTGTGACCTTGAACTCACAGAGATCCAGAGGGATTTCTGTCTCTGGAATGCTAGGATTAAAGGCGTGTGCTATCACTGCCTAACTAGTGGCTTTTCTGTTCTCTGACCCCAGATAAGTTTATTAAAGTACACAATATTTTGGGGAACACAATACCACCACATACATATTTGGCTATTTGTAGGAACTTAAAGCAGAGGTGACTTTTTAAGCCTTCAGATGACATCAAAATAGACAAATCTCACTGTAAGAATATTAGAAACTTAAATTTAACAATCAATCTTCAGACCAGAGAAAAAGGTTGTTACATACAATAATCATCAAATTTTTGTAAACTAATTGTAGACATATAAAGACAAAACAAACTACAAATAATGACCATAGAGATGCAAACAATAGACAAGACAGCTGTACTTACTTTTAATATATCTTCTGTTTATCCACAAAACACAGAGTGTGTTGCTGTTGGCCAGTGTGACTACTGCCCACATTCCAATTCTATGTCATAGCATGTCAGCATTATTCTTTGTACATAGTTGATAGTACAGACTTGATAGTCATAAAATGGTTGAGCCCTTCACATTGTGTTATCCTAAATCAGTCAAAATCCATCAAAAGTTAAATGCAGTAACACTGTCTGGCTGGATGTGGTGGTGCACACCTGTGATTTCAGGTACTCTGATGTTTGAGGAAAGAAGATGGGAAGTTCATGAGCATCAGCCTGGGCAATTTAACAAGATCTGTCAACCTAAAAACAAAAGGGATTAGGCATGGAACTCACTGGTAGAACACTGTTCTAACATAGGCAGGGGCCTGGACAACTTAGTGAGACCTTTTTACAAAATACAAATTAAATAGAGGCCTCAGTGATGGAGTACCTGCTTAGCTTAAATGAAGCCCTCAAATTCAGTCCTAGTAGCACATATTTATAGAAAACAGGGCAACCAAATGACAATACAGAGAACCTCTCAAGGAATACAGAGTGAAACATTGACTTTTTTGTTTATTTTTTGAACATTTGTTTTTATTATTTTATGTGTTAATTTGTGGAGACATTTTATTTTATGTATACTAGTTATACGTCTATAACCCTGATACAGCTTTTATCCATTTTGTGGCCACAGAAACCTGGGGAATCTGGTGATGGCTATCATAAAAAAGAAAGAAAAAGTAAATTTTACATACAATTCTAAGAAAGTTCTCCACTCAACTTTTCAGTGCCACTCTGTCCTTTATCACCTCAGACTTAGGATCTCAGTTCTAATAGAAATGATTAATTATCTCTCCAGGTTCGAGAAATGGCTGCTACCACCTTAAGTGGTCTGCTACAGTGTAACTTCCTTACCATGGACAGTGCCATGCAGATTCATTTTGAGCAACTTTGCAAAACAAAACTACCCAAGAAAAGAAAGCGAGACCCTGGATCTGTGGGAGATACCATTCCTTCTGCAGGTAATATTAACAAATCCCCATACCTTTGGCGAATTAGGAAGACTTGCTTAAAAATTTGAAGTACTTGTTTGTGTTCAGGTCTTGGCTAGATGCTGGGAATAATTGTCCCTACTTGTTACAAATTGGCATGAAGAAGACAGGACCGGAAATGAAAAGGCTAAAATTGTATGTACAAAGGAACTTGTCCACTATTGCATACAGCAACTTTTTAATAAGGCAGTTCTAACCTCCACCTAAAATAAGTACAGATCTAGAATTGGTTATTTTGGAGGATTTAAGCTATCTTGTGTTCAGAATTTAGGATTTATGTGTTAGTGCACTAAAAGAAAAAAACATCTGCTGCCATGCTTGGGACTTGAGTTTGATCTCTGGTATCCATGATGGAAAGGAAGACTTTCTCCCACAAGTTTCCTGTGATCTTACTTGCATACCATGCCACTCAGATGTATGTTTGTGCAGATATGCACATGTAAGTGGGAGTACACACACAAAATAAATACTTATTTTAATGAAAAATGGGAATTGGCAAGGAAGATCGCATGGTTAGTAAAATGCTTGCCATACAAGCCTGGGGCCCTGAGTTTGATTCCTAGCACCTACATAAAAAGCCAGATGTACTGTCCCATAACTGCAGCACTGGGCAGTAGAGACAAGCAGATCCCCAGGTCTCTGTAAAAGACCTTCACTCAAAAAACTGTACAGAATTATAGAGATGGCTTGGTGGTTACACATGCTTACTGTTAGAGACCCAAGTTCTGTTTCTAACATCCACATCTAGAGCCTCACACCTGCCTATAACTCCAGCTCCATAGAATTCAATACCCCGTTTCAGCTTCTGTGGGAACTCACATGCATATGCACATACATACATACATACACAGAAATAAAAATATTAAAAATTCAAAAGAAATGGTGAAAGGCTCCTGGAGGAATAAGACCTGAGATTGACTTCTGCTATCTACATTTATGTGCACACACATGTACATAACAGGAATACATGCATACAGGAAAGAAAAAGTTTTAAGGAACCAGAGGCACCTTTGCTTCTGTCTAGAGAGGGAATATTGGATAGTCATGTGTGGCTCTATGAGGGAAATCACTTCAAAGAAATGCAATACTGAATAAATTACTTTTTAGTACTATGTACTGTGAACACAGTAAAACAGCTATGATACCTCTAGGGACCACCAGTGTATGTGTGATCGGATCAGAAATTGTACTTAGAATATGAATGAGCTGTTCAAGAAAATTGTTGCTATGTTGGTTTTTAACAATAAGCTCCATTCCTGGCTAGAAACAATTATACTGTCACTGAGGGACAACTATAGAATGTCTCTAAAATTCTTGCAGGTTCTAGTTCAGCCCAAAAATCATGCTTTTTTTTCTGTATGTACTTGTAAATTTATATTTAAATGGGGGAAATGTGCACACTAAAAGCACATCTAGTATGAATGACAATTTATTTCAATGTAAAGGATGTATATGTTGTTGTTTTCATTACAGAGTTGGTCAGACGTCATGCTGGTGTTCTTGGACTTGGTGCATGTGTTCTTTCTAGCCCTTATGATGTTCCCACCTGGATGCCCCAGCTCCTTATGAATCTCAGTGCACATTTGAATGATCCCCAGCCTATTGAGGTATGTTCTGTATGGTTCAAAGAATGATCTATAATAGCTATATTTTCAGTTTTGTATGAATGAGTTTAAATACACAGCAAGCCACAGTAAAAGAATAAATAGCAAGTATCAGGCAGATATCAGACAGACAGACAACAAAGTACCATCAAATTTGGAGACTAAGTATATCTAGCAGAAACCAACTGGTGAAGCACCTTTAAGGCAGCTAGCTGGAGTTCCTAATAAAGAAAGTCTCAGCCGGGCGGCGGTGGTGGTGGTGCATGCCTTTAATCCCAGCACTCAGGAGGCAGAGCCAGGAGGATCTCTGTGAGTTTGAGGCCAGCCTGGGCTACCAAGTGAGTTCCAGGAAAGGCACAAAACTATAGAGAAACCCTGTCTCGAAAAACCAAAAAAAAAAAAAGAAAGTCTCAGGCAGAGTAGAGTATATCCCCTAGTGAGGCTTCCAAGTAAAAGAACAAATAGCAGATAGAGATAACATAGTCAAATCAATGCTTACAACAGCAGAACATTACTGGGGAAGTTTACAGTTGAGCTGAACTTGCCAATTTTCCCACTGCAAGTGCTTTTACATTATGGAATAAACAGAGGCAGCCTCTGCTGGAAGTGATTTGCCTTCTGGCCGTCCTCTCCTTCTGCCACAGAGTTAAAGAGGCTAAACCATTCCCAGACAAGGGGCCTTAGAGAACACAACATACACATGCTTGGGGCCAACTCTGTTTCCAGATCCAGCTTCTTAGTGAACTCAAACAGCACATAACAATTAACCAAAATAATGTACATCCCAAAGTATAATTCTTACTTGTCAGTTTATTTGTATCATTTGATAAATACTTTCCTGCACACTTTGAACTTACTGCTTTATAAAGCTAGTGCCTCAGCTGGGAGGTAGTAGTGAGTGCCTTTAATTCAGCACTCAGGAGACAGAAGCAGGTGGATCTCTGAGTTTGAGGCCAGCCTGGTCTGTAGAGTTCCAGGACAGCCAAGACTACACAGAGAAACCCTATCTCAAAAAAACCTAAAACAAAAAAAAACAAAGCTACTGTCTCTGATAGGGTCATGTTTAATCTGTAATTATTAAAGCCTTGCAGAGACATTTCTCTTCTGTATAACAAAATAAAATTAAATTCTGTAGCTTCTCTCCTTTCTAGATACAAAGCACTAGCTACAAAGTTAGGTTTCTTGTCACTGTTATTCTGGCATTTTGTATCTGGAAAGTCTCTCATCTCACTGAGGGCTAATGTTAAACTGGAAATAGTGATTATATTATCTAGTAGTGAGCACCCGTGCTCCGAAGCTAAACAGGTCCCCTTTGTAAATACAATATGGTATTGAAACTGATCTAGCAATGTGGCACTACATTCCAGTACTTTGTCCTGAAGTGAAGCTTAGTAATTTTACAGAACATTAGTAGTTTGGAGACAGAAAATTGACTTGGTTTTCTAACATTGTAGCATTTGCAGTGTGTGAGACTTGAGGTCTAGGTGGATTCTAATGTAGCTGAAGATAACCAATGTTTAACTCTGGTTAAAATATACATGGGTTGATTACAGATGACTGTAAAGAAGACTCTGTCCAATTTCCGAAGGACACACCATGACAACTGGCAAGAACACAAGCAGCAGTTCACTGACGATCAGCTGCTTGTCCTCACTGACCTCCTTGTGTCACCGTGCTATTATGCATAGAGGGTGAGTGAGTTACATGTGACATCCAGCACTGTCATTCCACTGGCGACTGAGAGAAGAATATCTACAAGTTTTTAAACTTTGCTGACATTTTAGATGTAACTGCTTAGGTAAAATGGAGAGAGTTGTTTGTTTTGACTTTTTAAGACAGCAATAACTGTAGACCAGGCCAGCTTTGCATCTGGAATGATTCCCCCACTTAGCCTCATGAGTACTAGGTTTGCAGCTGTGTGCCCGCACACCTGACTGTTTGTGAGCATGGCTTTTGAGGTAGTGGGTATATAGTTCAGATTTAGCACAGATGAGACCCTGGGCTCAATTTCAGCACTGAGGTAAACAAACATGATGGCCTGTGCCTTTATCCTCAGAGAGTTTTGTTGGGTGGGTGGGTGGGTTGGTTTTTTGAGACAGTGCCTCACTGTGTAACCCTGGCTGCCTAGATCTTGCAGCCCTCCTACCTACGCAGACATTCCAGGTATTTGTCTCTATATTCCACCAATCTCAGAGTTTAGAAGCAGCCTTGGGTTACAGACTGAGATTCTGTCTCAATAAATAAATAAATAAATATGGCTTTTGCTGTGTGCAGTGGAAATAAGTCCCATAGAATTTCTCATGGTTTTGTTTCCATTTTTAGGCAGGCAATTTATATGACTGCTTTGAGACAGTTAGAAAACAAATAAGTTACATTAGTAGCCTGGGATAGTCAGGTGAAAGAAAAGAAATTGTAGTATAAATTGCTTCATGAATGGGATATTTGGGGTTGTAACTGGAAACTCTGTGTTCTACAATCATGAGAACACTTCATCTGGTTGTTTTGTTTTTGTTTTTTAAATGTGTGTGACTATTTGGCTTGTATGTGTGTCACATGTGCATGGCATGCCTGTAGAGACCAGAAGAGGAAACTGAGTTACAGATGTTTATAAGCGTGGTTACTTGGGACAGATGCAAATGCTCTTAACTGCTGAGCATTCATCTGGATTCTTTTTTGTCTGTCTGGGTTTTTGTTTTTGTTTTTGTTTTTGTGTTTTGGTAGAGTCTAAAGCTCACTCTGCCTCTCCCCTTTCCAGAGTGATGGTATTAAAGGCATTCCTCACCATGCGTAGCTCATCTAAATTCTGTTAATTACCCTCTGTAAAAGGGGGGGTCCAGGAAGTCTTTGTATAGACAAGGGTTGGGAAAATGAAGAAAATCTATTTGGTGGGATTTTAGAACTGAGTGTTTTGTTACCTAACAATTTTTTTTTTCCTTAATGCAGATGACTAGTCCTGATTTGGGGCTCAATTCATCAAAAATTCCAGATCCTCAGGTACCATCCGTGGTGACTGTCTGCAGGTCTCACAACTCAGCCTCTGTTGAGCTCTCATCATTTTAGTGGCTTCGTGTTTGGCCTCCTTAGACTCTATTCACAGGTTCTCAGCTGCCATTTGATTTCCTAACTTGCCCTGAAGTGTTCCTAGAATACTGATCACTTTTTCTTTGAGACATATGACAAAGTCACAAAGTCTCAGACTAGAAATAATCCAGTATGATCATGGCATCATGACCAAACAGTCTAGAAACTTGTTAAAAAAACAAAACCATTTCCTTGAATGGAGAATGCTCATCAGTAATGTGGGTCCTGTCATTACATTCATCTCAAATTATTTTGAATTCTTCTTCAAAGGCTGTTGGGTTCAGTGGTAGTAGGCCATGGGCCATGAATCTGAAGTCTGGACAGCCTTGGGACTGGAGAGCCATGAAGAGAAAAAGATCAAAGGGGGCAAGTGTCAGAATTAACCTATGACCTGACAGATTGACCACAATACAGAAGTCTGTGTCTGTGTCCCTACAGACTGGAGTTTTTGGTGCTGAATAAGAGCCAATTGCTGAAAAATTGGGGGTCTGGTGAATAAATTTTAGAGTGATTTGTATGTGTATACAATGTGTGATTTTAAAAATAAAAACAACATCAATAAACACCTTGGCTGGTTGCTTTTTGCCCTATAGTCTTCATGAATACTGTTTGGCACCTCACCTGGAAATATGTTGCACCTCATAAAAACGGACGATTGCTGTGTTTGTAGAAATTTTCTTTTAATATCTCTGCCCCCCCCTTCTCTTCATCTCTCCCTCTTCCCTACTTCCTCTCAGCCTGCCTGCCTGCAGAATCATGAAAGTAATAAGACTTGGTATTTGACTTATTTAGTGTGTTACATAGATGTAAAAGATTGCATAAACCATAGAGATAACATTGGCAAGACTTTGTATAGATGCAGCCCTTGTGTGACTGGTTTGTAAAGATTCACACACAACTTTTTACTATAGGACTTTGTACCTACAGAATACCATTTTTTGGTGTGTGTTTTGAAATTATTTTATCTTCTCATGTTACAAAAGCTGAAATGTGGGACTTTTAAAGTTCATTTAATATTAGAATGTACTTTTTTGTGTGTATCTAAGTGATAACATGTTTGCCTGTCACAACTTTATAATGTACAAAGTATCTTCTAGTTGGAATAACTCAAAAGTTGATAAATGGCATCTTGTGACACACCCTTAAAGGAACACTGCAATATATTTTTTAGTATCTACATGCTGACCATCCCAATCTAAGCACTTCAGTGGTCTTGATACAGTATTGAAGTGTCAGCATACACAGGAATAATCCCTGTATAGAGTAGTGCCTAATTGACTATTTCAATTGTGTAACTAGTTTAAAACCCAATAAAAAGGATTGTTTTTAATGCCTGACTTTTTTGCCTTCATTAAGAGAGAAGACAGTTTTGTAGGTAGCAACTTTTGCGGATTATTTGCCTTCTTAGGTTTAGATCTGTGAATTTCTTTCTTTGGGCCAGAATGAATTACGTAACTCTGCCCTGTTGAGTGCAGTGGCCAGACTCACTAGGTGTGCTTCAAGTGCTCATTAGCCACATGTGACTAGTGATTACCACATTTAATAGTACAGGTGAACTTTCCTGTCATCACAAAAATGGTTAATTCTTTGAGTAGTGAAACTTTGAATTGTTGGGGCCACTTCAGCTTTTTCTTTCTCTTTCCTATTTTATTTGTTTATTTATTATTAGTTTTGTTATGGAAAATTGAGAAAGAACTCCCAAGGGAGGAATACTCCAGCTTTTTCTAAGCTACATAAAAACATGCTTTAGCAATGGCTCCTAAGTGGGAATTAAAAATAAATAAACACTTTAGTAGTCAGCATGTTCTTTAGTTAAGATTTCACTGGATGGGATTTAGACTTCACCAACATCTTTTTAAAGTGCCAAGGTGGCACCTACTAGTAAAGCATTCTGGATCCTGAGCCAGAAGACTACAGAGTGAGATTCTTAGCTTCTCAAAAAAGCTCCTTATTGATTCAGTCTATCAGTGATGAATACCTGATGAAAACCAAGATCTAGATTCTACTCAACCTAAAAGCAGAGTCCCTTAATCTGAGTACCCAGCATGCTCCCTGGTAACTACAATATCAGGTTTGTTGTTTATTAGCTTGACATTTCCCCCAGATTATACTGTGAGTCTTGAAATTAAATATTCTATCATTGCATGATTAATTTACTACTAGTGGTCCCAAGTTGGAGAGGGAGAAAAAAGAACTGGATGGCTAATACTGTCTAATACAGCTATTAGAATATGTGCCGCAATAAGAAGGGTCGAGATAGAGGATCAAGAACTGTCAACAAGGCACTGCTGGCAGGGAGCAGAGAGGCAAGCAGTATTAGAAAGCCATTGTTGGTTGGACTGGAAAGAGTATAGGTTTCTGTGAACGTTAATGAAAAAGGAAAAGAGAAAACTTACAGATTTGTAAGATCTAGTCTTTAGTTTCTGAAGGGATCCTTTGGAAAAAAATGACTTTGCGGATCATATTTAGGATATTTTTTTTTTCACTATTAATGTGACTGAGGAACTAGAGTGTAGTTCAGCAGTCGAGGGCTTGTCTAGCACAGCAGAGTCCCTGAGTCCAACCCCAACACTTGACAGGGAGTGGGGGGTGCATTTGTAGATGTTTGTGATGTTTTGAGTATTGCTCCATTGTTGAATATTAAAGTTAGCTTTCCATTTTCTGTACTTCAGAATTTCAGAATATACTGCAGTGCCTGTCTTCACACCTCCACACTTTAAAGCTTTTCTTATATTGGAGCATCCAAGGACGAAGATATTTAGGTCAAGAGCTCCTGATTGGCCGGGCGGTGGTGGCGCACGCCTTTAACCCCAGCACTTGGGAGGCAGAGGCAGGCGGATCTCTGTGAGTTCCAGGCCAGCCTGGGCTACCAAGTGAGTTTCAGGAAAAGGCGCAAAGCTACACAGAGAAACCCTGTCTCGAAAAACCAAAAAAAAAAAAAAGCTCCTGATTACAGTTGTTTGCCACTGTGCCCTGTGAATGTGAACATTTTATTGGCCTTAATACATTGTTAGCCCTGATTGTTTGCAGATTTTGCCTTTTGTATTAGTGTACCAGTGTTATCCAGTTTATTATATCAACCTTACTGCTATATTTTGTACACATTACTATTTTTTATTTTTGAGTAACCCCACATAGCTCAAGAACCATGCATGTGCCCTAACTACCTTTCTTTCCTGGATCTCTAGGTCCTATACAATAGTTTTTGTGTTTTTCAATATGAGGTACCACTGATGGCTGCAGTCCAACATGAACATTTTGTTATCACTTATGTATAAATAGAAATTATGCAAGCAGTAGTTAATTTATTTGGAGAGACATATAATTTGGGTCAGAATTTCCACTCTTAACTGCTAATTAGTCTTTTTTTCCTCAGTTGTTTCTAGGGCCCAACATTACCCTTACTGACAGCGTATCTTAGAACTGATATATTGCCAAGTGTCTGGGGAGTAGAACACAATTTAGATGGAAATTAGTTGTGAATTTTTCTTGAGTATTCTTATTCTTTTCTTTTCTGTGTTGTTTTTTCTGTAGACCAGGCTGAGTATTCTTTTTCTAAACAGAATTCTAATTCTAATTCTTAGCAAAAAGTACAGGGAAAATTAAATTTCTTTGAAACTTGTTACTAGTTTGTATTTATAAAGAAAAACAACAGAAAATGGAGGGAGGCTCTAGTAGCAACAGTGCCAGAAAATATTCCACCTAGATGGATCAAGGCTCTGGTTTCTAGTATCAATTGAAAGAAGGCACATTTAAATAGCATTCTCTGTTTCTAAATAGTGGATGAGATTAGAAAAGAGCCCAGTTAACCAGGCTGGAATCCTAAAGGAGTAAACTAGATACATTTTGTGCCCATAATAACAAACTTAAGAGTGTTTGTATGGGGCTGGAGAGATGGCTCAGAGGTTAAGATCTCTGCTTGTTCTTCCAAAGGTCCTGAGTTCAATTCCCAGCAACCACATGGTGACTCACAACCACCTGTAATGAGATCTGGTGTCCTCTTCTGCCCTGTGGGGTTATGTGCAGACAGAACACTGTATACATAATAAATAAAACTTTTAAAAAGGGGGGAGGGGGAGGTAGAGCGCTTGCCTAGCAAGCACAAAGCCCTGGGTTCGATCCTCAGCTCCAAGAAAACAATATAAGGATCTAAACCATTGCTAGCTGGGCGGTGGTGGCGAATGCCTTTAATCCCAGCCAGGCAGATCTCTGAGTTCGAGGCCAGCCTGGTCTACAAAGCGAGTTCCAGGAAAGGCACCAAAGCTACACAGAGAAACCCTGTCTCGAAAAACCAAAAAAAAAAAAAAAAAAAAAGGGGGGGGGGGGGCGAGTGTTATTTGAAAGCCAAATTGAGTTTGTTACTTTAGACATGTGGACTTCAGGAGATCAGAAGCTACTAGTCTAACGTTGTTGGTGGTGTTTATTAAAATTAGGCCAACCTGGATTGTGCAATCACTTTTCAAGATTTCCACACTCAACACAGTAGTTCCTGTTTTCTGTTTTACTTTGCACCCACCCTTACTTACTACATCTAATACATATACGTGTGTTGAAATTGATTTAAATTGTCACAATGACTTGACAGCCTAATGAGAAAGCCAGGAAGGCCAGCTTGAAGGCTATCCGCAGGCACTCTGGGCTCCCTCGGGAGGCTGGTGGAGAGAGCCACTCATCACAGACTCCCAGTCGCCACCTAAGACAAGGCCTTACCTCAGGGTTGCATTATGCTTGGCGTCCCTTAACTGTCTTCCTTGCTGTGTATCACCGTGAGTCTCAAGCAACCCTGTAGTCCGGGCGCACGCCCACGAGGGTGAGGCTAGCTCTGCGCACTTCACAGTCCTAGCGCCTGGCAGGCGGGGAGGGTGCGGGCAGGCGGGGCGGCCAGGGTTGGAGGGAGGGGCCGCGCCCCATGTTCGGTTGGTGACTGCGCCTTCCGCCCGGGCTCGCCTAGGCTCCCGGGATGCGCGGAGGTGGAGGCGGCGATGGCGACGATTTCTCTAGCCGGGCAGCATCCAGGCCGCCGGGCGCAGCTGGGGTCGCGGCTGCGATGTGGAGGAGGAAGGGCGGCGCTGCAGCCATCCGGCAGGTGAGAGGCTGTGGGCCCAGACCAGAGGGACTCTGAGGCAGGCGCGAGCGGAGAGCGAGCTGAGCTTGGCCTGGCAGGATGCGCACCTGTGTTTGCGTGCACCCTGCAGGAAGCTCCTAGGCTCTAAATGGATGGACCACAACCCACCATCACAGCCTGAGTTCAAGCATCACTGGACTGACTTAGGCCTGTCTTTCCTTCAATTCTAGAGAGCCCCCACCCATTGCCAATCACTGGTGGGGGTAAACCTGCAGGCTCCCACTCCCCTGGTGCTTAGTCCACTGTGCTTCACAGCTGCCTCCTCCCTCCACCAGAGACCCGGGTCTTCCCACCCCATCAGCTATTGGCCTCAAGGGCTAGTTCAGGGGTTAGAAAGAATGGGAGGTTTGAAATATCTTACTGACCTTGGGCAAGTTATCTAGCCTCCCCGAGGTTTCCAGGATCCATTCAAATCAGCGGGAATGGGACAGAACTTTGTTCTGTGTGATGGTTACGCTCAGAAAATGCCTGCCATGGAAAAATGACACTTGTTGGGGGTGGGATAAATAGGAGTAATCCAAGTCAAGAGTTAACTTGTAAGGCTTATAAATGTCCTAACATTTGCTTCAAAAATTAAAGCAGCACAGTATTGGGAACCCATCACCCCCCCCCTTTTTTTTTTTTCAGGTGGGGATCTTGATATATAGCCCAGGCTGGCTTCCAAGGAGGTGATCTTCTTGCCTCAGCCTCATGAGTGCTTCAGATTACAGACTTGTGCCACCACATCCAGCTTTTCACACATCTTGTTTTGTTTGTTTTTTCAACAGTCTCATTGTGTAGCCTTGGTTGGCCTGGAGCTTGCTAGTCTCAAACTCACAGCCTGTTTCCACCTCCTGAGCACTGGTCCTGTGCCACACCCGCATCTTAGTAAGAGTTGACACTATATAATATGTTTGAAATTCCTGGGTTTTGATTCTAGTTACCTAAGCATCCCTCATCAACTGTAATCAGATGCACGTGAATTCATTTTGTGAAAAAGTCTCAGTCTCACCATATATATGTAATCCAGACTAGAAATTGTATGATCCTGGCTGGCTTTGAATTCATGATCCCCTTGGCTCAACCAGCTGTGTGCCACTACACTCTGCTCATACTGTCTTACTGTGGTTAATATATATGCTTAAAACTAGTGTTCTGGGCTGGTGAGAAGGCTCAGCACTAAGGGCCCTTGCCACCAATCCTGAGGACCCACATGATGGAAGCAGAGACCCAACTTCCACAAATCATCCTCAGAACTCCACATACATGCCTGTCTTAGTTAGGCTTCTATTGCTATGATAAAACACCATCACCAAAGCCACTTGGGTAGAAAAAAGATTTATTTCATTTTACAGCTTGTAGTACATCACACAATGTCAAAGCGGGAATTCAAGATAGGAACTGATGGAGATACCGTGTAGGACTGCTGTTTACTGGCTTGCTTTTTTCATGGTTTGCTCAGCCTGTTATGGTACCCAGAACCACTAACAGTGAGCCCACATCATTCATCAATTAAGAATATGCACCACAAGCTTGTCCACAGGCCAGTCTGGTGGGTTATCATCTCAGTTCAGGGGCCTTCTTTCAAAATGACCCTAGCTGTGTCAAGTTGACATAGAACTGAGAAAGCACAGTGCAACAATACAAAACACACACACACACACACACACATACACACGCACAGAATGGATAAGACAATAAAAATATTTTTTAAAGCTGGTATAACTTAAAATCATTCTGATACAACTTCTGGTATTATAACTTAAAATCATTCCGATGCAATTTATTGGAAATAGCATTTAATGTTTAGAAATGGTTAACCACTGTTAACTTTATTCCAAAGCATTGAATACACACACACACACATACACACACACACACACACACACACACACACACACACACACACACGAATATATATAACACTTTTGTCATTTGTTTGTTTTTTGAGACAGGGTTTTTTCTCTGTAACAGTCCTAGCTGTCCTGGAACTCACTCTGTAGACCAGGCTGGCCTGGAACTAACAGAGATCCAACTGCCTCTGCCTCCTGAGTGCTGGCATTAAAGGCATGTGCCAGCACACCCGGCTTATATCTTTGTTTTTGTTCTCAACTTCCTCTTAAAGTCCCAAGAGTTAGTACTCTGCGCTGGTTTGACTTTATCTTCCATTCCTTTATTGTTTTTGAAGTTTTGTGTTCCAGGAACTTTTTTTTTTTTAACTTGGGAACAGAATTTTAATACTTAATAGGATTTTTTTGAGAGTGAACTTTAGTTTAATATCTTATATAAAGCTTCGAGCATGAGAGCATAGCTTGTAATAGCTACCCAATAAATGACAGCTGTTGTAATTTAGCTTTAACCTACAGTTCCCTCTCTTGAGTGTGAACATGCATGCGCACGTGTGTGCGTGATGGAGTTAAAGAATGTGGGCCTTGAGAAACAATTGCTTAGTTCATATGAAATTTCTGCCACTGTTATGCCCAGATCTCAGGGACCTCCAAAAGACCACCACAGAGACCGAATCCCACATGTAAAAGTAAAGAGCCTTTAGCCGGGCGGTGGTGGCGCACGCCTTTAATCCCAGCACTCGGGAGGCAGAGCCAGGCGGATCTCTGTGAGTTCGAGGCCAGCCTGGGCTACTAAGTGAGCTCCAGGAAAGGCGCAAAGCTACGCAGAGAAACCCTGTCGAAAAAAAAAAAAAAAAAAAAAAAAAAAAAGTAAAGAGCCTTTATTCTCTTCAAGCTCTGAGCTTGGTCTCTCTGTCTGTCTGACACAGTGGTGAGAGCAGAGAGCCCTGAGCTCAGAAGGGGGAGAGGTTTTATCATAGCTGAGGTTGGGGTGGAGGGATTTCCAGGGTTCAGGACCCTGATTGGCTGACAGTTGTCTAGGGTTATCTGTAAAGCAACAACAGGTGTGTACTAGACTCAAGGACATCTGGCCACCTTATCTAATGGTTGGAATGTTTGGGATGTCAGGTACTTCCTCACCCCTGGGTGGATCCCTGGGTGGTGTCAGCTTATGGCTTTTACTGGATCTGGGTCTTGCCTTCCAGTAAGCCTGTCACAGAAGCTGTGTCTAGGCCCCTAAGCCTGTCATGGCTGCTGTGTGGTCAAGCTGTTTGGGGCCCCTCCACACCACCTTGCTGAGTGATCTCTCTAACTGTGATTCCTTATCTTCAAAATGGAGATATAGATATCATTTTGGGTCTTTGGGGAAATTCAGTAGTGTGGAGCCCTGAGAATAGTGCCCAGCATATCATAAGTACTCTCTAAATAAATACTGACAATTGTGCTGACAGATTGTATTGCTGTTATTTCTTAACATGGAGTTCTATATATTTTTTAATTGATTATGCAACATTGCCCCCACAAGTAATTCCAAATTATATTCCCAATGTCAGGAGTGAATCTAAGACCTCATGCATGTCAGGCAAGTGCATCACCTCTAAGCTATGACACCCAGCCTGTTTTGTTTTGTTTTTTGTTTGTTTGTTTGTTTGTTTGTTTGTTTTTGTTTTGTTTTTGCTACAGGGTCATACAAAGTACAAAGTTGCCTAGGCTGGCTTTGAACTTGCAGCTCTCCTGCCTCAGTCTCCTGAGTAGCTGGGATTACAGCCTTAGTGTCCCCCTCCCCTCTCTCTCTTTTCCCCTGCTGTTCTTTCTTTCCCTTGATTAATGTTGGTGCCTCATCATCTCATCTTCCACATCTATAGCGTGGGGTCTTGTAACTCCCATCATCCCACTTCATTATCACCTGCTTTACTTCTCTAAGCACCTTGATTGCAGGGTCATCATTCTTATACTTTCCTTGGCCCAAATTCCTGTTACTCTAGGATCTCTGCTCTCTCTGCCTTCTTAGATGGAGTTTTTCTTCTTCCCTTTTCATAAATTAACTCCAAGGAACATTTTTTTTTAACAAACAGTAAAACACTGTCTCATACCAAATGTGTTTACAAATAGGCATGCAGTCTTAAACTAAAAAACTGTAAGAGCTGTCTATTATTACCTGTAATCATTGATCAGCATTTTTTTCTAGATTTATACTTTTACCTCCCATAGAATTTAAAAAAAAATTATTTTGCCGAAAAGTTGGTGTCATGTTGCAGTGAAGTAGTTTACCCCAGTGTGTGTGCTACAGTCTGTGGCCACTGCAGCAGCAGGGGCGGCTTCTGTCTTAATGGGAGGCAGAGTGGTCACATGGCTTTTCCAGAACTGATCTGATTCTCACTGCCAAGGCTGTACTTGTAGTTAAAGACTGAAAGACTTCTGTTCTGGGCAGTCCATAGCTGTTGCTTGGAGCCCCAGTAATCCCTCATTGACTGGACCCATTCAGCACCCCCTGATCCAATAGCTAAAGGCACCAGGAGGCCATTGGGTTCCAGCTCAAGCTGGTGGTTAAATATTCTGAGCATTGGCTCTGGACCTCCCCAGTGCCATTGGTTATTCCTGCAATGTTAGATTAAAGCAAACGTTTTCCAACTGTCAAGAGCAGAGCACTACATGTTATCTGTCTTGCTGGATTCTTGTTTGGGAGAGAATGGACAGCAGGCCACACACATCTTTGGGGGTGGGAACAGTGAGGATTGGTGTGAGTATATATTGCATCTCTTTGCATAAGAGAGAAAAATGATTACAGAAAGAAGGAGCAAGAAAGTTATTCTTTTAAGGTACCAGGTGCTTCTTAATAATCTATAATCATTTTTATGTATTCAGAAACTAGCACAATACTGGCCCAAAGGCACACATGTGGTTAATATAAGTTAAGTTAATGAATGCAGAATGCATATCTCTCATTTGATAAGAATATTCTTGTTGTAATAATAACACTTAGAGTTTATGTAGTGCTTTTAAAAAGTTTTACTTCATTTTTAAAGTATGTACATATGTGTGTGGGAGGTGCATGTATGAATGCAAGTGGCCGTGAAGTCCAGGAAAGGGCATCTGATCCTCTAGAGTTGGACCACCAAGTCTGGATGCTGGGACTGGAACCTGGGTTCCCTGCAAGAGCAGTACATACTTTTAACCACTAAGCCATCTCTCTAGCCCTCATAGTGGTATGGTGTGTGTGTCTGTGTCTGTATCTGTGTCTCTGTGTGTGTATGTGTGTGTTTGCTGGTGATCAAACACCAAACCTCCTATATGCTAGACAGGAGCAGTACCATTGTGCTACATCTTCAGACCCAAAATGGTTGCTTTGCACCTTGGAAATTGCAAATATAATCTCAGGCACCTTTTGTTACTTTAATTTTTTTCTTCTTCTCTCAAATATAGTCACACATGAATTTTTCTTTTCAAAGGAGGGTTTTTAATTGACCAAGAACTTAACTCTCAAACTAGGAAAAATAAATAAATCCTGAAAAATAGAGATTTCTCCTTAGAGAAAATAATGGGATTTGTTAGTGATTTATGAGCATTTATAAAAGGGCCACATTATTTATGAACAATACCCTCCTGCTTGTATTTCAAGCACATCCTGTTGCTTGCCTGTCCTTCTGCTGCAGCGAATAGGTCTCTATTTCCCAAGCTGTTCATTCTCCTCCCACCCATCATCTTTCACCCACCTGGCTTCACTTCACCAAAGCTCCCTTCATCCTTTCTCAGCTCCTCCCTGGGATATAGATTCAGTGCCCATTGTCCCTGGCTCTAGTCCTGCAACCACACTGATGTAACTCCTCCCAGGAAGAGATCATGGACTTCAGTGGTTGGGGATGCCTTCTCTGTGTTAGACTTTTCAAAGCAATAGAGATGAGAAATTTGAATGCTTTTGTAAAATGCAATGCAATTGCTATGCTCACTAATCCCTTTCTGTCTCTGGGTGTACTTTGGTTTTTTGTTTTTTTGTTTTTTTGTTGTTTTTTTTGTTTTCTTTCTTTCTTTCTTTCTCTCTTTCTTTCTTTTTCTTTCTTTTTTTGTGCAGGCTTATCTTCCTTGGCCCTCTTTTGGCATATATCCCTCGTCTGTGAGTTGAGGTCCTGACTCTCTTCCTGTTCATTTTTTTGTTTTGTTTTGTTTTTTGAGAACACAAGGAAGAGACACCTCTCTCTGAAGATGAATTCAAGTGCTCCCAATGCCACCTTGTTGTACATGCCTCCCTTGCTGGGAGGAAACAGCACTTCTGTCCAGGAAGATCTTCGAGATTTTATCCACACGGCAACCTTGGTGACCTGCACTTTTCTGCTTGCCATCATCTTCTGTCTAGGCTCTTATGGAAACTTTATTGTTTTCTTGTCTTTCTTTGACCCTGCCTTCAGGAAGTTCAGAACCAACTTTGATTTCATGATCCTGAACTTGTCTTTCTGTGACCTCTTCATCTGTGGGATTACAGCCCCCATGTTCATCTTTGTGCTATTCTTCAGCTCAGCCAGGAGCATCCCGGATACTTTCTGCTTCACCTTTCACCTCACCAGTTCAGGCTTCATCATCATGTCCCTCAAGATGGTGGCTGTGATTGCCCTGCACCGGCTTCGAATGGTGCTAGGGAAGCAACCTAATTGCACAGCCTCCTTTTCCTGCATCTTGCTCCTCACCCTGCTTCTCTGGGCCACCAGTTTTACCCTTGCCACCTTGGCTACGCTGAGAACCAGTAAGTCTCACCTGTGTCTCCCCATGTCCAGTCTGATGGCTGGGGAAGGGAAAGCCATTCTCTCTCTGTATGTTGTTGACTTTGCCTTCTGTGTTGCTGTGGTGTCTGTCTCTTACATCATGATTGCTCAGACCCTTCGGAAGAATGCTCAAGTCAAAAAGTGCCCCCCTGTGATCACAGTTGATGCTTCTAAACCACAGCCATTCATGGGGGCCTCTGGGAAGGGAGGTGGAGATCCTATCCAGTGCACTATGCCAGCTTTGTACAGGAACCAGAATTACAACAAACTGCAGCACATTCAGACTCATGGATATGCTAAGAATCCCAACCAGATGCAGATCCCCTCTGCCAATCGACTCCAGCTGATATCAGCCATCAACCTTTCTACTGCCAAGGATTCCAAAGCTGTGGTTACCTGTGTGATCATTGTGCTGTCGGTCCTAGTGTGCTGTCTTCCTCTGGGGATTTCCCTGGTGCAGGTGGTTCTGTCAGACAACGGGAGCTTCATCCTTTACCAGTTTGAACTGTTTGGATTTACTCTGATATTTTTCAAGTCAGGATTAAATCCTTTTATATATTCTCGAAATAGTGCTGGGCTGAGAAGGAAAGTGCTCTGGTGCCTGCAGTACATTGGCCTGGGCTTTCTCTGCTGCAAACAGAAGACTCGACTTCGAGCCATGGGAAAAGGGAACCTTGAAATCAATAGAAACAAATCTTCCCACCACGAGACAAACTCTGCCTACATGCTGTCTCCAAAGCCACAGAAGAAATTTGTGGACCAGGCTTGTGGCCCAAGTCACTCAAAGGAAAGTGTGGTAAGTCCCAAAGTATCTGCTGGACACCAGCACTGTGGTCAGAGCAGCTCGACGCCCATCAACACTCGGATTGAACCTTACTACAGTATCTATAACAGCAGCCCTTCTCAGGAGGACAGCAGTCTGGGAAAGTTACAGCCAGTAAACTCTTTTGGATTTGCCAGTTCGTACATTGCCATGCACTATTACACCACTAATGACCTGATGCAGGAGTATGACAGCACATCAGCAAAGCAGATCCCATCCCCTCTGTTTAAAATCTGGAGGGAATGGTGTCCCAAAACTGAAGAAGCCTTTAGAAGATTTTGAGGTCAATGGCAAAGCAAAATTTGAAGAGTCCGCTGAAGAGTTGATCATTAGATTTTCTTTTGTCTGAGATATTAGTATCCAGATTTGCTTCATGGTTTCTCGACATTTTAAGATTTGATGTAAAAGTTTATTTCAATTTTTACTCTGATGTGTGTTCCAATCTTTTGTACTAAACTACTAAGAAAATGCCAGGAACAATTCTACCGATGACAGCCCTTTGCGTCAGTGTTATGGATCTTTAGATATGTATTGGCCACATTTTTAAAGGTATTCTAAAAAATGATCTTTCTGAAGTGTTATTTTTATAAAAAATATAGACTTTGAGTCTCTGAAGTACCGAAATAGAAAACAGTATTCTTTTTTGGTGGCAAGTTGACTTAAATGAAAAACTTACTGTTAAAGCAGAAAATAGAAATGTGTTACCTGTACCTCTGTCCTTATCAAAAGTTCTCACCCAGTGTGAGGTACTCCCCTTATAAGACAGCAACCTAACAACACAGAGTTGTGATTCTTGTCACTTCTTACTATACACATTGTTGTTTTTTGTCAATTGAGTAGCTAGTTTTACAAAATGTTTTTGGTAGTTACCAGTTAATTGCTGTTCCAGAAGGACCTTAACCGAGAATCATATGTAGTTGAGGACTGCAGTACAGCATAAGGCGCTGTTCTCAGAGAACAGACAGTGTGTTCAGCAGTTTGTCTGTGGAAGGCAGTGCTCACACCTATTTTGCGTTTAACACTAGCTACCCTTATATTTAGCAAGGCATAAAGATACAGTTGTGGGGATTGACATAGGTTTCCCTTCTGTGTGAGTAGAATTTAGTAGATAGCCACCTGACAGTGTTCACATAGATATTCAGAAATAAACTAATTTAAATATTGCTATGGGAAAAAATTTCAAGGTGATCTATTAATATTTTCAGATGGAGGTTTTTAGGTTTTGGCTTTTTTTTTCTTATTCTATTTTTATGGGGCTGGAGATTGAGCCTAGGTCCGTGTGCATGTTAGGCAACCAGTCCATCATGAACTACATCCCTAGCTCTAAACTAATTGTTTTATATTCTCATCAACCTTAAACTAGAAATGAGCAACAATGTTATTCTTACATCTGAAACTATTTTATTAGGTACTCTGATTACTGGGAGAACAACTGTGAAATCGTATTTTTAATGTAAAAACATTTTTGTTATGCAGTGATGATTTGAATTCACTAGAATTCTGGAAAACTATTAGACCCAAAATAGAGTATCTTTACAAACTGTTATATCCAACTATTATTCTCAAAGCTCATAAGTGCAAGGAACAGAAGGTGCTCAGCTCAGAGCGCCCTCCCCCAGGCTCTCCTCACACTCCAAGCTCACAGGAGATGCTGAGAGATGGCTCCATAGCCAGAACTAGCCAAGCCTCCTACAGCTACAATACTTTTTAGTGCTCACCAGTCAGGTCTGTTTCGGAGAATTAAGTGTGAGGACAGTTTTCAAATTCACCTTCTAGAACTGGCCTGCCTAGTTCTCTCCTCCTCTTCCCCACTCTCTGTCTCCCTTTCTCTTTTCTTGCTACTAAGTTTTATAGCATATCCACTCTCCTTTATTTTGGTGACTGGATACTCTTTTGGAAATCACTTTTACCTGTTTCAACTGTATTTGTATCGATTCAACACAATATGGTTCTCACTAATATTCCCATGAGACAGATTCAGTACAGACCTTTCTTCAACAAACAGTTAAGACATCTAAGACTCTCTCCCAAAATCATTTGGAGAATTCTGACAAATAACCAATTAGATTTCTTTTCTTTTCTTTTCTTTCCTTCTTTTTTTTTTTTTTTTTTCTCTTCAAAACAGGGTTTCTTTGTGTACCCCTGGCTATCCTGGAACTAGCTCTTTAGACCTGACTGGCCTGATCTCAGAGCTCCTCTTGCCTCTGCCTCCTACGTGCTGAAATTAAAGGCATGTGCCACCACCACCCACCACCAATTAGGCTTTTGTCTTAATTGAAAACGTAATACTTAGTCCAATAAAGCAAGCAAATCTGTATCAATATTATTCACACTTTTAAAGGTATATATTTCTGGGGCTTGGGAGATGGCTCAGAGGTTAAGACCACTTGTTCTTCTTCTAGAGGATCCAAGTTCAGCTCTCAGTACCCACACAGTGGCTCATAGCCATCTGTAACCCCAGTTCTCTGGGATCCAATGCCCTCTCCTGACCACCATGGGCACTGGACACGTATGATGCACAGATATACATGCAAGCAAAACAATCATACACATAAAATAAAATTAAATCTTTTAAATATTTGAAAAATTACATTTATAAAAATATATACATTTCTTTTGAGGGAGCAGGCATTTAAAATGTGACTTAACAAAAGGTTATAAAAATTACTACTTGTAAATTTTTAAATGTTAGGTTTCTTGTGTGACCTTTGTGTTTGAAATTATTTGACCAGCATGGGGCCCATTTTTGAGAAGTAAAAATCATAGAATAGAGAAGACAAAGCATGTACATAGAAAGTATTCAGTTTCTTTATGTTCATCAAGAAATTATTGATTTAATTTGCATGAAATACATAGTGGGCTATATTCTTGGCTCCCCTCTTTAAATAGAGAGATGAACCT
Organism: Peromyscus leucopus; assembly: GCF_004664715.2. Classification (NCBI taxonomy): domain Eukaryota; kingdom Metazoa; phylum Chordata; class Mammalia; order Rodentia; family Cricetidae; genus Peromyscus; species Peromyscus leucopus. The sequence goes on along the minus strand of NC_051071.1, from coordinate 3,845,123 downwards.
TGTTTCTTCATAAGCTACATATGTCTGTCTATACCAGTATAATGATAATATTGTTATAAATAGACATATATAACTTGTCTTCTCATAAGGGCTAAAATATTATAAATCAAAGTAATGAGAGTTCAGTTGAATATGATTAATTTGCAGAGTACATTGATTTTTCTCTTGATGCTTACTGTGTGCAAATTATATATCCCTAAAACATTTTATAATCAGTGTTCTGATGTTAACCATTAGGCCAGATTTCTATTTCTGGTGTTTGTTTTAATGGAATTTTAAATTAAGGTTGGAAAATAAAAATACTGCAAATCCTAACTTTGTGTCTTTTGTTTGTTTTCTTGTTCTGCTTTTTTTTTTTTTAGACAGGATTTTACTATATAGGATAGGCTAGCCTCAAACTCATTCTGCTCCTGCTCCTGTTATGATTTATTTTGTGGGGAGGGGCACCCCTGAGGATATCCCGAGCATACAGGTAAACATACTGGGCAGATGCAGTGGCAGGCTGGGCAGATGCATGCCATGCAGGAATGACAGCAGTGGCTAGTAATTCACAACCCAGATGCTGCATCCACATGGAGAGTTTATTATAATAGAGAGATGAAGAGAAAGATAGGGAAGAGAGAGACAGAGAGAGAGAGAGAGAGAGAGAGAGAGAGAGAGAGAGAGAGAGAGAGAGAGAGAAGGAGAGAGAGGGGCCAGGGGTGCAGAAGAGAGAGCGAGGAAGGGGAGGAGTTTTTCCTTAGAATGAGGATCATTTATATCAGGATGCTGGGCAGCACCAAGGGATGGGATTTCAAGGGGCAGGTCAGAATATTAACATTCCTCTGTTTTGATTATCATGAAAAGAGGTGAGTTATGGGAGCAAGTGGGGGAACAAGGGTGCTGAATTCTCCATGATACTTCAAGCTGACAAGGGCAAAGTGGGGAGGGGGAACTGGGAGTCGCATACAGCTGTCCAGCAGTAAGTTTGCTGCCTTAATTTTAAATGCCCTTTTTTGTCCTGTCCCAGTTAAGTTGTTTGTGTGAAAAATGTGCAGTTAGGTTCCGGAGGGTGCTGGGGATCAGTTCCCCTGTGGTTTTTCCTGTTTGGAAAACAGTGTCCGGCTTGCCTCCGGATACAGAGTAACCATTCCTTGACTCCTGCTGTTAGAGGGGTATAAATAAAGAGAGCTGCTTCCCTGATGAACTGAAACTGGGTGTCTAGAGTGCTGTTTAACCTCCGCGTCCCTTGCCAGAACACCAGATTTTGTGCTCCAGCTGCGGGGGGCGCAGAACACAGCAGAAGATCTCAGGAACATTCCTTGAGGAGCTGAGGAGGCAGGTTGCAGCAGTGGTGTTCCAGGAGCTTGGGGGAAATGGCACACCAAATCAGGAGTATAGAGGCCATGCATCTGCTGTTTCTCTAGAGGTCAAATGGGAACAATGAATCTGCAAAACATGCTTGAAAAATAGGAGGGGTCAGAAATGGGCTCTGGAGAGTGTTAGTTTTCATCAGATCTGATTTCTTGATGCAGCAGCAAAACTTTTCCCAGGAGTTCGTAGTTATCTGTAAGACACCTGGAATGGATTTGCATCATGGTAAAAGGGTTAAAAATCCATTTAAGGACTCTTAAGAACTCTCAGCAGTCAATGTTATATCCATTTATCAAAGCTGCATTTATCAGTATTAAAACTTAAAACCAGTCTATCCTGTACCATGAAGTCTGGGGCTGTTACACTGACATGCCCTAGTCATCAAACATCATCAGATCTGAGAAGGATAAATTTAAGAAGTGAGACAACTTTCCAGCTACCGAGGCAGCAATCCCAAGTCTCTCTGTGGTCATTCAGGGTGGGGGGACAGAAACCCCAAAGGCAGCACTTGTTCAGCTGATAGGTCCAGAAGATCTGACACATTTTTTCTGTGGAATAGAAATTTGGGGAGACTGACCCACCTTGAACTTGCAGTATGGGGCAATCAGTCCTCCATTGTTCCACTTATTCACAATCTGGACAGGATCTCAGTTTCTCGCTGCATGGCCAGCCTTGCCATGAGCTTCTGGATGGAAGTTCTTCTGTGGCCATCTATCTTCTTGGAGGAGATAGATGCTGCCAGAACTGTCATGTCTCTTTATCATAAAAAGCTTTATATTAAATGCCATATTCTCAGATCTCTACAGGTGTTTGAGGACTGGGGAAACAAAATCTGTTAGCTGTATTTATAACTTTGAAAGCACACACACACACACACACACACACACACACACACTCATACACACACACACATACACACACACACACGTAAATATGTATGTATGTATATGAGACTTAAATCTGAATATACAGGTTTCCCAGTTAATTATAGCTTAATTGACAAGGACAGGGAAGTTAACATTCACAAGCCTGAATAGACCTTGAGTGAGGAGAGACATTCTTCAAGCTGTTGGCAGTGATATCTGAATCTATTACCATTTTTAAGGTCCTGTAGGTGTAGTTCTGATCTTTGAGTATAGTCAGATTATAATCCTGAATGACTTATATAGAAATAACTATTTCTTAAGCTGTCTCCTGAGAAGGCAAAGACAAGTGACAGGGAAAGATCCCAAGGCTGAATGAGAACAGGAGAAAAGGGGCTTGTGATTCAGGGTGCAGCCCAACTCTGAGAAGAGACCCTCTGAGAACAGGAAAAGGACCCTCTTGGTGGACTCTGTGCCAGGGTTTCCATCCCTAAGATAACCCTCCAGCTTCTCCTGGGAATAGGGAGCACAGGACAATGTATCCTCCGTAGCTGCTTCAAGCTGAAACAGGGCACAGATGGTCAGGACTCTGGCTAGTTAAAGGTAAGGAGGGAATCCAGGCATGTGGTCATCTGACCTGGCTGTAGAGGCAGGGAACAAGTATGTTTGGCTGGGCTGGTCCACATCACACAGACAAGAGTCTCTGTTGACATCCATCTGGAGAATACTATACCCACATTCCCAAGAGATGAGGTGGGTAGTCTTTGGTTATTTAGTGGAGCCTTTGGTTATTTGGTGGGTTATGGATGCTTGTTATAATTTAAGGGAATATAGGAATATAGGATAAAAAGACAATTATTAATCTCAGATATTTTGCATTAGCATGGACTTTGGTATATTGATATAAATTTAAAGTTAATTTTGTTATACTGTATATATGTTTCTTCTCTCATTTGGAATATTGCGCTTATGCAGTTCATTTGAAAATGCAATGTATAAATAAGAAATGAGGTTAGTGGTTATTCTATAATAATCAAACCTGTAGTCACATTTGCTATATTTTGTAGGTTAAATATTTATATTTTAGTTAGATAAATGGTCTTCAAATACTTTAGAGACCTATAGAATATGGCATTTAAAATGTTTTGTTGGGCTGGGCAGTGGTGGCACATAGCTTTAATCCCAGCACTTGGGAAGCAGAGGCAGGTAGATCTCTGTGAGTTTGAGGCCAGCTTAGGCTACAGAGTGAGTTCCAGGAAAGGTGCAAAGCTACAAAGAGAAACCCTGTCTCAAAAAACTAAAAAAAAAAAAAAAAAAAAAAAAAAAAAAATGTTTTGTGAACTTAAGGTTTTTCATGAGAATGAGACACATCTGCTCCTGGCAGCACCAATTTATTTCAGTTATTATGGGCATTGAATAAACTCCTCAGGGAGTTTGCTTTTATTATGGCAAGGTTAACCCCTGGACAAAGAAACTGTTCTTGCCTTTGACTTCTGACAATGTGATGTGCAGACTGGACATGCAGGACACACAGGAAAAAGACTATTAAACTTTGCCAAAACAAGGCAGGACAGTCTTTCAAAATTCCTGTTTCTTTGAAAAGTCTGCCAGATACTATGGGCCTGTAGGCTGAAGATGGATGCCCCAATATGACAGGGGAACTTTGGGTGACTGTCCAGGCAGCAAGATGTCTCTCTTGTTAGATAATATTACATCCTCCTGGGTCTTTGATAGAGTTGAAGATTGGTTATAGTTGCAGTTTTCCTTGGTTATGATTGAAAGTAAATGATGTATAAAAGTTTGGAGTCACTAAGATGACTGTATGGTGGAGTACTTTCTCTGGATTTGCTAACTGTAAATGGACTGAATATTGTAAATTACTTCTTACTTGATAACTGTTTTTGTTGTTATACTATGTTAAAGTTAAAACTCTCCTTTTATTTAGACAAAAAGGGGGAAAGTAAATGTAGAATATTATTTTAAGGTGTGTTATTTTTGTTTATGTTGCATTTATTTAAATCTGTGAAGCTGTGTTGCTCTGCCTGTCTAAAACACATGATGATCTACTAAAGAGTCAATGGCCAATAGCAAGGCAGGAGAAAAGATAGGTGAGCTGGCAAATAGAATATATAGAAGGGGAAATCTGGAAGAAAAAGGAGAAGTAGCCAGTAGCCAGATAAAGAGGAGGACTTCAGGGGCCAGCTACACAGCTGTGGAGTAAGATTAAGATACAAAGAAGTAAGAAAATGGAAAAGCCCAGAGGCAAAAGGTAGATGGGAAAATTTAAGTTAAGGAAAGCTGTCAAGAAACAAGCCAGTCTAAGGCCAGGCATTCATAAGTAAGAAAAAGCCTCTGTGTATTTATGTGGGAGCTGAGTGGTGCCCCCCCCAAAAAGAGCAAAAGAACAAAAACAGAGACAGAGTTTCATGTAACCCAAGCTAGCCTCAAATTTACCATATAACTAAGGATACCAAATAACTGATCCTCCTGCAGTAACCATCCTGGCAGGAATGATGATATTTCAAAGGGATAATTATGTCTCTCCTTTGTGTATCACACTGTGCTGGATAGTTTTATGTGAACTTGATACAAGACAAAGTCATCTAAGAGGGAGGAGCCTCTGTTGAGAAAACGCCTCCATAAGGTCAGGCTGTAGGAAAGCCTTTGGGCATGTTCTTAATTAGTGGTTGATGGAAGAGGGCCCAGCCATTGTGGGTAGTGCCATCTTTGGGCTGGTGGTCCTAGGTTCTATAAGAAAGTACTCTGAGCAAGTCATGTGAAGCAAGCCAGTAAGTAGCACCCCTCCATGGCCTCTGCATTTGCTCCTGCCTCCAGGTTCCTGCATGGCCTCTGCAACTGCTCCTGCCTCCAGGTTCCTGCTCTGTGTGAATTCCTGTCCTGACTTCCTTCAATGATAAACAGTGATATGGAAGTGCAAGCCAAATAAATCCTTTCCTCCACAAGTTGCTTTGGTCATGGTGTTTCATCACAGCAATAGAAACCCTAACCAAAAGAGACCATTGAAATAATAGATACCAAGAAACTGAAATTTTCCCAGGAATCTCCTCCTAGGAAAAAGCTAGTGCCTTAGGGGCAGCTAGAAGGGAATTTGTGTCCCTGATAAATATGTATAATTTGTCAGGCTACCTTGTGCAGCTGTAACCAATTGTCTTATTAAATAAGAAACACAGAACCAATGTAAAAGAGAAAGCCAAGAAGTCAGAGCTCAGAGCTAAAACCTTACCTTTCCTCCTGCGGTGGAGAGAAAGAGACCTGCTTCCTGTGTGTTTGTCTTGATATAGTCTTTCTGTTCTGCCTTTCCTTGTTTGTTGGCATCTGTATAAAATGTACGAACTCCAGATATGGGTTTTTTCCTGTACAATTCGAGGCAAGATCCAATCAGCTCTCTTTATAAGATCAATTCTATCACTTTTGGGATATTTGCTGTTAATTTCTCCCAAAAAAATTACTGCAAGCTCTTTGCCAAGGTTCACTTTCTGTCCATAATTTTTCAATGTCCTCCTTAGTTAAAGTTACGACAATTTTTGCTGGGTCTATTCCTGCTAATTGACGAAGTCTCAATTTTCCTTTCCAAATCAGGTCAGAGATTTTTCCCACATAAGTTTTTAATTTTTTATTTGGTAAAAATATCCATCCCAATATAATATCTTCCCTCTGCATTAAAATTCCAGTAGGAGAATACGTAGAAAGTAAAATAACCAAAATGCAATCCAGCTTTGGATCAATACGCTCCATGTGCCCTTTGTGTACTTTCTTTTCTACCAAGGCCAATTCTTTCTCAGCTTCAGGTGATAATTCTCTTGGACTATTTAAGTCCTTGTCACCTTGTAAGGTTTTGAACAAATTATTCAATTCAACATTTTTTACCCCAACAATAGTTCGTAGATGAGAAATGTCTCCAAATAATCTTTGAAAGTCATTAAGAGTCTGTAGTCTATCTCTCCTAATTTGCATCTTTTGGGGTCTAATTTTTTGTAGCTCTATTTTATATCCTAAATAATTAATAGAATCTCCTCTTTGTATCTTTTCAGGAGCAATTTGTAATCCCCAGCAAGGCAAAATTTTCTTTACTTCTTCAAACATTCTTTCTAAAGTATCTGCATTTGAATCAGCTAGTAAAATATCATCCATATAATGATAAATTAGAGATTTAGGAAATTTTTTACGTACCACTTCTAATGGCTTGTACAAAATATTGGCACAGAGTTGGGCTATTCAACATTCCATGTGGGAGGACCCTCCATTGAAATCTTTTAACCAGTTGGTAATTATTATAAGTAGGCACTGTAAAAGCAAATCTTTCGGCCGGGAGGTGGTGGCACACGCCTTTAATCCCAGCACTCGGGAGGCAGAGGCAGGCAGATCTCTGTGAGTTCGAGGCCAGCCTGGTCTACCAAGTGAGTTCCAGGAAAGGCGCAAAGCTACACCAAAAAACCCTGTCTCAAAAAACCAACCAACCAAACAAACAAACAAAAAAAGCAAATCTTTGTCTTTTTCTTGTAAGGGTATTGAAAAGAAACAGTCTTTTAAATCAATAACTATGAGAGGCCATCCTTTTGGTAACAGAGTAGGCAAAGGAATTCCAGATTGTAGAGAGCCCATTGGCTGAATACTTTGTTAATTGCTCTAAGGTCTGTTACCATTCTCCATTTACCAGATTTCTTTTTAATAACAAATACAGGAGAATTCCAAGGGCTGGCTGAATCTTCAATATGCTGAGCATTTAACTGTTCTTCTACCAGCTCTTCTAAAGCCTGGAGTTTCTCTGTTGTCAAAGGCCATTGCTGGACCCATACGGGCTTGTCTGTTAACCATTTTAAAGGTAGAGCTGATGGTGTCTTTAGAAAATCATCAGTTCTTGTGCCCTGTTCTTGTATAATATGGATGACTGGTGACCACTCATTAGAATAATATCTTCTAATATTTCTCTCAGAAACATGTGCTAGTTTTTGATTTGTTTCTGAGATTGGAGGGATGTTAATATGAGTATTCCATTGTTGCAAAATGTCTCAACCCCACAGGTTCATAGCTATGTTAGCCACATATGGTTTTAATTTTCCTCTCTGTCCTTCTGGACCTATACATTCGAGCCATCTTGTACAATGTTTCACCTGAGATAATGTCCCAATTCCTAACAGTTGAACATTTACCTCCTGAAGAGGCCAAGTTGGATGCCAAAATTCTAGTGCAATTATGGTAAAGTCCGCACCTGTGTCTACCAGACCAGACAACAAAACACCATTTATTTTTATCGTCAATTTTGGTCTTTGTTCATTAATAGAAGTTTGCCAAAAAATTTTCTTTATGTTTTCTCCTGAATTTTCTATTCTCTCTGTTTCATCATCCTGACCAGCATGATTTATTCCAATAGGCATTTGCTTATTTAATTGCTCTGAGTAGGGGTTTCCTCTATGGCTGCAGGAAAGGTTTGAACTGGATTTGCAATGGGGGCCTGCATGAGGCCCCTCTGGGAGTTTCCCAAAGACTGAGGCAAAGGATTGCCCTGTCTGTCCTTTGTTGATCTACATTCGTTGGCCCAGTGTTTTCTGTGGTGGTATTCTAATTGTACTGAAATGTGATTTTTTTTTTAAAGATTTTATTTATTTATTATGTATACAGAAGAGGGCACCAGATCTCATTACAGATGACTGTGAGCCACCATGTGGTTGCTGGGAATTGAACTCATGACTTCTGGAAGAGCAGTCAGTGCTCTTAACCTCTGAGCCATCTCTCCAGCCCCCTGAAATGTGATTTTGATTGTATGTTAATAAATAAATTTGCCCGGGGGTCAGAGCTATTAGAGCCATAGACAGAGTGTGGCGGTGGTGGCACACGCCTTTAATCCCATAGATCTCTGTGTGTTCAGGGATACAGCCAGCATTGGAGACATATGCCTTTAAGACCTGGGGGGCTGTACATACAGACAGTGAAGAGGCAGTCACATGTTTGGGTTTACAACCAATGAGAAGGCAGAATGACTATGAAACGACTTACACACAGGGAAATAGCTCTCTTTAAGGAAGCTAAGACCACCACAGGAGGAAGGGTGAGATTTTAGCTCTGAGCTCTGACCTCTTGGCTTTCTCTTTTACATTGGTTCTGTGTTTCTTATTTAATAAGACGGTTGGTTACATCTACAGTTTTCCCTTACCACACCTTCTGCATACTCCAGAAGGAAGGGGCATTCTGTTGCCATTGTTCCTTGAAGAAACATTGTTTCTAGGAATGACCTGTTTACAGTCCCTTTTCAAATGTCCTTGCTTTCCACATCCAAAACATCTAACATTCCTCAAACCTTTTGAAATTGCTTCTCCACATATCATCATGCTCATGAGCCTCAACTATAACTGTTTCTCTAATCCAATCTTCCAAAGGTGCAGATCTTGCCTTTAATGGCCTGATTATCCTTTTACATGCTGCATTCGCATTCTCAAAGGCCAAAGATTCAATTATTATCTTACTAGCCTCTGAATCTGGGACCATTCTCTTTACTGCTGAAGCCAGTCTTTGTAAAAAATCTGTGAAAGATTCTTTTGGGCCTTGCATAACCTTTGTAAATGACTCAGATTTTTTTTTCCTGGTTCCTCAACTCTGTCCCATGCATTCAAGGCTGCTGTTCAACATAAAATTAGGGTTTGGAATTAATAAATGGGACCTCTTGAAATTGAGAAGCCTTTGCAGGGCAAAAGACACAGTCAATAAGACAAAAAGACAGCCAACAGAATGGGAAAAGATCTTCACCAACCCCACATCTGACAGAGGATTGATCTCCACAGTATATAAAGAACTCAAGAAATTAGACATCAAAATACTGAACAGTCCAATTAAAAAATGGGCTAAAGAGCTAAACAGAGAATTCACAAAACAAGAATCACAAATGGCTGGAGGACATTTAAAGAAATGCTCAACATCCTTAATCATCAGAGAAATGCAAATCAAAACGACTCTGAGATACCACCTTACACCTGTCAGAATGGCTACGATCAAAAACACCAATGACAGTCAATGTTGGAGAGGATGTGGAGCAAAGGGAACACTCCTCCACTGTTGGTGGGAATGTAAACTTGTACAACCACTGTGGAAATCAGTATGGTGGTTTCTCAGAAAATCAGGAATTGAACTACCTCAAGACCCAGCCATCCCGATCTTGGGCATATACCCAAGGAATGCTGATTCATACCATAAAGATACATGCTCAGCTATGTTTATAGCAGTCCTATTTGTAATAGCCAGAACCTGGAAACAACCTAGATGCCCATCAGCGGAAGAATGGATGAAAAAAATATGGCACATATACACAATGGAGTACTACTCAGCAGAGAAAAACAATGAAAGCATGAAATTTGCAGGCAAATGGATGGAACTAGAAAAAATCATCCTGAGTGAGGTAACCCAATCCCAGAAAGACAGTCATGGTATGTACTCACTCATAAGTGGATTCTAGATATAAAATAAAGAACAATGCCGGGCGGTGGTGGCACACGCCTTTAATCCCAGCATTCAGGAGGCAGAGCCAGGCGGATCTCTGTGAGTTCGAGGCCAGCCTGGGCTACCAAGTGAGCTCCAGGAAGGCGCAAAGCTACGCAGAGAAACCCTGTGTCGAAAAACCAAAAAATAATAATAATAATAATAATAAAAAATAAAAATAAAAAAATAAAAAAAATAAAGAACAATCAGACCACAACCCATAGAACCATGGAGGCTATATATATAGCATGGAGGTCCCTAGGATGACTGTGGCTTATAATAAATTTTGGTTTTACTCAATTATTGAAAAAAAATATCCAAATGAATGGAAACACATGAACTATGAACCAAAGTCTGAGGGGCCCCCAGCTGGATCAGGCCCTCTGAATAGGTGAGACTGTTGATTGGCTTGATCAGTTTGGGAGGAAACTAGGCAGTGGGACCAAGTCCTGTGCTCATTGCATGAGTTGGCTGTTTGAAACCTGGAGCTTATGCAGGGACACTTGTCTCAGTCTGGGAGGAGGGGACTGGACCTGCCTGGACTGAGTCTACCGGGTTGATCGCAGTCCTCGGGGGAGGCTTTTCCCTGGAGGAGTTGGGAATGGGGGGTGGGCTGGGAGGGAAGAGGAGGGGGTGGGAGGGGGGAGAATAGGGGAACCCGTGGCTGATATGTAGAACTGAATGATATTGTAAAATAAAATAAAATAAATAAAAAAAGAAAAAAAAGAGTATTTGTTTTAAGTGTCTGTAGAGAACAGCAGAAACAAACATTTAGAAAGACTAATGAAATATATGTGATATACCAATAGGCTAATTTACTTTTTTTGGGGGGGACACATTTCTAGATGATTTGTCCTTTTTCTTCAGATGTCTCATTTGTCTAGTGTTCTTGAAATTCCTTAGCCTTCATTTTCCTGAAAGACAAAAACAAAAACCCTTTCCCAACCCTAGCATTGGGGAGGTTCCCTTTTGGCAAGTTGTATCTGATTAAATGAAAAGCATTTGTTAGTGGTGTAAGTTAGTTTAAATTGAATGGTCATGCTGGCTAATAAACTATCACCTCTTCTAATTAAGAGGTCTCTCTTGTTCAAATCAAACCTTTATCATTTTTGATGGTATTCATAGTTTTTCTTCTCCTGTAGAAACAAAAGCAAAACCTCATCCCCAAGATAATACATATCTTGGTTTCCATTCTGAGGTCAGCACATCCTTAAAGTATATAGGCTGATTTAATTCTGTATTTTTTCTATTATTCAATGTCTCTTTGCAGCTGTTGTTCCTTTCTCATTAGCAATGAGAAAATTCAGAGTTAATAGAGTATTATGTAATCTACTTCTGGGAGTTGTTCTTTCTGTTTATTTAGCTTATTCTTCAGAGTTCAATTAGATCATTCCATGACTGCTTGGCTTGTAGGATTGTGTGGTATACCTGTACATGCTTATTTTGTAATAAGCAAAAAACTGTTTCATTTTGCCAGAGACATATGCTGGAGCATTGTCAGTTTTAATTTATACAGGTAAGCCTATGATGGCCATAACTTCTAGCAAATGTGTGATTACAGAATCAGCCTTTTCAGAACTCAGAGCAGTTGCCCATTGAAATCCTGAATAGGTATCAGTGGTGTGGTGTACATATTTCAATTTTCCAAATTCTACAAAATGAAATACATCCATCTTAGAGATTTCATTCCTCTGAGTACCCTTTTGGTTACATATTAATGGTAGTGGGGTTTGACTGTAAAAAGAATAAGTAGGGCATTTCCTTATAATTTCCTTGACTTGTTGTCATGTTATAGAAAAATCATTTTTTTGAAAACTTACTATTGGCATGATTTTTTAAAAATGAAATTCTGAGGCCTCCAGCACATTTTCTATCAATAGTTTATCAATCTCTTCATTACCTTGTGCTAGAGGTCCTATGATACCTATATGGGATTGGATGTGAGTTATGTATAAGGGATGATTCCTATTCCTGATTATAACTCGTAACTAAATAAATAATGAAATTAATTCTGACTCATCAGGGATAAATTCTGCTGTTTCAATATGTAAGACAACTCTTTCAGCATACTGAAAGTCAGTAACTATGCTGAGATATTCTAAACAATCAAGTAATACCATCAGAATAGCATATAATTCCAATTTTTTTTTTCGAGACAGGGTTTCTCTGTGTAGCTTTGCGCCTTTCCTGGGACTCACTTGGTAGTCCAGGCTGGCCTCGAACTCACAGAGATCCACCTGGCTCTGCCTCCTGAGTGCTGGGATTAAAGGCGTGTGCCACCACCGCCCGGCTTATAATTCCAATTTTTTAACCAAATCATAAGGTCCTTGAATCACTTTACTTAAATCTTCTGATTTGTAACCTGCCTTTCCTCATTTGCTTGCATCTGTATAAAATGTAGGGGCCCCAGATATTGGTGTTTCCCATACAATGCAAGCCAGGATCCAGTTAGCTCTCTTTAAAAGTTCAATTCTTTATTGCTTTTGGGATATTTGTTGTTAATCTCTCCCAAAAAAATTACTGCAAGCTCTTTGGCAAAGTTCACTTTCTGCTCATAATTTGTCAATTTCATCATTAGTTAAAGGTACTACAATTTATGCTTGGTCTATTCCTGCTAATTGATGAAGTCTCAATTTTCCTTTTAATATCAACTCAGATATCTTTTCCACATAAGTTTTTAATTTTTTATTCTGTTTATTTGGTAGAAATATCTATTCCATTGTAATACCTTCCCTATGCATTAAATTCTCTGTAGGAGAATGCTTAGAGGGTAAAATAACCAAAATGCAATCAAGCTTTGGATCCACATGATCCACATGTGCATTCTGTGTTTTCTTTTCCACCAAAGCCAATAATCTCTCAGCTTCAGCTGATAATTCTCTTGAACTACATAAGTCCTCATCACCCTCTAAGGTTTTAAACAAATTACTCAGTTCATCATTTTTCACCCCAACAGCAGTCCATAGACAGGAAATGTCTTCAAATAATCTTTGAAAGTCATTAAGAGTCTGTAATTGATCTCTCTAATTTGCACCTTTTAGGATCTAATTTTTTGTAGACCTCTTTTATATCCTAAATAACTAATAGAATCTTCTCTTTGTATCTTTTCAGGAGCAATTTGTAATCTCCAACAAAGAGAAATTTTCTTTACTTCTTCAAACACTCTAAAAGTATCTACATTTGAATTAGCTAGTAAAATATCATCTATGTAATGATAAATTACCAATTGAGGAAATAGTTTATGTATTACTTCCCAGGGCCATCATACAAAATATTTCCATAGGTTTGGGCTATTTAACATTCCCTGTGGGAGCACACTCCATTGATATCTCTTAACCAACTGAGAATTATTATATGTAGGCACTGTGAAGGCAAACTTTTCTCTGTCTTTTTCTTGTAAGAGTATTGAGTAGAAACAATCTTTTAAATAGATAATGATAAGGAACCATCCTTTTAGGTAACAGAGTAGGCAAAGGAATTCCAGATTGTAGAGAGCCCATTGGCTGAATTTCCTTGTTAATCTGCTCCACTTATCAGATTTTTTTTTTTAATAACAAATACAGGAGAATTCAAGGACTGGTTGATTTTTCAATATGCTCAAAATTTAACTGCTCTTGTACTAGCTCTTCCAAAGCCTGCACTTTCTCTGTTGTTAAAGGCCATTGCTGAACCCATACAGGCTTGTCTGTTAACCATTTTAAAGGTAGAGCTGTTGGTGTCTTTGAAAGATCAGCAGCTGTTGTGCCCTGTTCTTGTACAATCTGGATGGCTGGTGACTGTAGCATGAATCTTAAAAGTTCTTATTAATAAAATCAAACCTGAGCCAGGTATTGGGGTGAACACTGGAAGATCAGAGAGACAGAACAAGCCACAGCTATCTCACCTTGCCAATTCCTCAGCTGGTCCTGTTTCCTCAGACTGGAAGCTTCTGTGTCCTCATCCCAATGGCTCTCAGCTGAACTGCTGCTCAAAAGCCTGAAGCTTAACCAGCCAAATGCTTAACCAGCCAAATGCCTCTAGTTTCTGATCCTCACGCCTTATATACCTTTCTGCTTTCTACCATCACTCCTTAGGATTAAAGGTGTGAGTCACCATGCCTGGCTGTTTCCAATGTGGTCTTGAACTCACAGAGATCCCAGGTGGATTTCTGCCTCTGGAATGCTAGGATGAAAGGCGTGTGCTATCACTGCCTAACACTAGTGGCTTTTCTGTTCCCTGACCCCAGATAAGTTTATTAAGGTACACAATATTTTGGGGAATGCAATACCACCACAGGTGACTGTTCCTTAAAATACCTTCTAATAGTTTTCTCAGAAACATATTTTAGTTTATGGTTTGTTTCTGAGGTTGAAGGAATGTTAACCAGAGTATTCCATTGTCCCCATAAGTTCATAGCTATATTAACCACATATGGCTTTATTTTTCCTCTCTGTCCTTCTGGCCCTACATATTTAACCCATCTCACATTCTGTTTTACTTGAGATAATGCTCCAATCCCTAACAGCTGAACATTTACCTCCTAAAGAGGCCAATTAGGATGGCAAGATTCTGGTGCAGTTATTGTTACATCCATACCTATGTCTAGAAGACCCTCAATGAGAATGTCGTTTATTTGTATTTTCAATTTTGGTCTTTGTTCATTCATAGAAATTTGCCAAAAAATTGCTTTATGGTTTCTTCTGAATTTTTTGTTCTTTCTGCTATAGCTGTTCCATCACTCCAAGAAGTATTTTTTTTTTTTTTTTTTTTTACAATAGGTATTTAGTTATTTAATTGCTCTGGGAAGGGCTTTTTTCTATGATGGCAAGAAAGGATTGAACTGAATTTGCCATGGGGGCCTATGAGAGGCTACTCAGGGAGTTTCCCAATGGCAAAGGCAAAGGATTACCTTGTGTGTCCCTTGTTGATCTATCTACATTTGTTAGTTCAATGTTTGCCTTTACCACACCTTCTGCACAATCCAGAAGGTAGGGGCACTCTGTTGTCATTGTTCCTTGAAGAAACATTTTTGTTTTTTGTTTTTTTTTGTTTTTCGAGACAGGGTTTCTGTGTAGCTTTGCGCCTTTTCCTGGAACTCTCTTTATAGCCCAGGCTGGCCTTGAACTCACAGAGATCCACCTGGCTCTGCCTCCGAGTGCTGAGATTAAAGGCATGGGCCGCCGCCGCCACCACCACCACCACCTGGCTAGAAACATCATTTCTAGCAATGCCCTGTGTACAGTCCCTTTTTAGGTGACTGCGTTTACTGCAATTAAAGCATCTGATATTATTTTTCTTCAGACCTCTGGAAATCACCTCTCCTATTCAAGTATCATCACAGTCATGAGATTCAATATTAATTGTATCTCTGAGCCATTCCTCCAAGGGTGCTGATCTTGCCTTTAAAGGCCTAATTACCCATTTGTATGCTGCATTAGCATTCTCAAAAGCCAGAGATTCAATTATTATCTGTCTAGCTTCTGAATTTGGTATCATTCTATTTACTGCTGAAGACAGCCTTTGTAAGAAATCTGTAAAGGTTTCTTTTGGGCCCTGTATGACTTTTGTAAATGACTCAATTTTTTTTCCTACTTCTTCAATTTTGCGCCAAGCACTCAGGGCTGCCATTTGGCATGAAATTAAGAGTGTGGTCATCATATAAAACTTGTCTTTGTATATCAGCATAATCACTTTCTTCAAGAAGTTGATCCTGGGAAGTTTCCATACCTCTAGCCCTATATCATTGTTCTATAGTATTTCCACCAGGTTCTCCATTGTAACTATGGACCAGCCTCGAGGATAGCTGTAACCAAATCTTTCCAGTCCTGAGGGATAATTCTATTACAAGTTGACCATGAGTTTAACATCTGATTTACAAATGGAGAATGCATACCATACAAGACTATAGCTTCTTTAAATCTCCTCAAATCTAACATTTCCACAGGAGTCCAGTTAGCTTGTATACAGCCTTGAGCATTTGGCAGTTCCTGTAAGGTTACTGGATACATTAACGTTGGCTGTTTGAAAATCTTAGGCTGTTTCTCTGTAACTATAATTCACTGCTGAGATAGGTTCACCTTTAAATTCTTTGGTTGGGTCTGAATTTCTCTATGATTTGTTTTTACAAGTTTTCCTAAAACTTTTATGTTGGCACTCAACCAACCTTTTTTATGCTAAAACAAAAATGACCAAACAAATAATATTCATAATTGACATTATGTAAATCCCATCAACATTATTCTCTCATTTAATTGTTCCATTTATAGACTGCCTAATATGTTATCAGAGAACAAATTCCCTCCATTGTAAAAATGTTTCCCATTTTTTAATGTGAAAAAGTTTCTCTTTTATCTATTTTCTCCCTTTAAGACATCTTTTTAAAAATATTTTTATTATGTGTAAACGTGTATATATCTGTATATGTGCATGTAACCTGAGGTTAGGGCCATCCCCTGGAGCTGGAGTTACAAGCAGTTGTAAGCTGCCTGATGTAGGTGCTGGAAATTGAACTCAAGTCCTCTGCAAGAACAATACATGTTCTTAACCACTGGGCTATCTCTCCAGCTCCCCCTTTAAGATATCTTAATTAACTCACCAAGTCTACTGACTGTATAGAACAGTAGAAGCCCAAGAGAGTTTCAGGGCAGCTACCTAGTGTGGTAGCAGTCCAAGATGGGAATCTAGAGAGAGCCCACAACCCACAAGGAGAGAAGAAGCCAAAGAGACTCTGGCCCACATGGGGTGGAGACTCCAGCAGCATGCAGCTTGGGCCTGAGCTGGGGCCTGTAAGGCCACAGGCAAGTGGCTTTTTTTGTGAATTCATGCCACAAATGTTAAGATGCAACATGTAAGATGAATTGCTAAATGGTCTTATTAATAAAAATCCTAAAGCCAGATATTGGAGTGAAAGCTGATAGATCAGAGGAATAGGACAAACCACAGATAATCTCACCTTACCAATTCCTCAACCTCCATAGCAAGCCACTTCCTGTATACTCACACCTACATCCTTTCTGTGCCCTGCCATCTCACTTCCTCTCTCTGCCCAGCTACATCACTTTTCTCTTTCTGCCCAGCTCTACCACTTCCTGTCTGTACAGACCTCCAGACCTCTATGCTTAACTATTGCTGGGATTAAAGGCATGTGCCACCACACCTGGCTCTGTTCCCAGTGTGGCCTTTAACTCACAGAGATCCGGATAATCACTGCCTCACAAATTCTAGGATTAAGGGTGTGTGCTACCACTGTCTGACCTCTATGTTCAATATAGTAGCTGGCTTTTTCCTCTGATCTCCAGATAAACTTTATTGGGACACACAAATAAAATATCACCACAAAACATGCCTTCCACAAAAGCATCTGAATACAAATTACAATAGTTGTGACAAGAGTTTGTTTCATTGTAAAGAGGAGGTAAAATAAAGCCTAAGGAAGATGAGGAAAACCAAACAAACCAGCTCTGATTTCTACTCTAGCCCTAGAATTTCCAGACAAAAGGGCTTTTAACACAAACTCTGGGGCCATGAAAATGCCCTATGATAATTGCATCTATAACCACAGGATGAACCCCCCTATCCAAGAGCTGTGGTGGCTACTTCTAGTTTAATGAAAGAAAGCAAACAAATTAACTTTGGGTCAAGATCTTATACTGGTAACATTCCAAAACACAGTTGAGGCCCTCTATGGTGATATTTTATTTGTACTGAAATGTGATTTTAATTTTATGTTAATAAATAAAGTTGCCCTGGGGTCAGAGCTATTAGAGCCATAGCAAGAGCGTGGTGGTTAGAAGAGCTAGGTAGATTTCTGTGTGTTCAGGGATACAGCCAGTATTGGAGACATACACCTTTAAGACCTGGAGGGTGGTACTTACAGGCAGTGACAAGGTAGTCATGTGGTTGGGTTTACAACCAATGAGAAGGCAGAACAGAAAGACTATTTAAATACAAACAGGAAGAAGCTCTCTCTCGGGGAAGTTAGGAGCACTGCAGGAGGTAAGATTTTATCTCTGAGCTCTGACCTCTCGGCTTTCTCTTTTACATTGGCTCTGTGTTTCTTATTTGATTGGTTACATCTACATCCCTCCTCTGAGAAGCACTAGAATATTGGCTGTCTAATGTGTGACCCAGTACCAGGCTCACCTTTAAGTCTAGTTTGAGAAACCCCCTGTCATCAATTTGGCTACAATCTTGTCTGATGATGCAGGTTTTCATCCATAACTGTCATGAGATTAAAGATGAAATCAAGTATTTGGGAGCTGCAGTAGTTAATTTATTTATTTACTTATTTATTTTAAACATAATTATTGATTCTTCGGAAATTTCACATCATGTACCCAATCCTACTCACCTCCCAGTACCTCCATATCTGAGCCTCACCCCTGCAGTGTGCCCCACCAAACTAATTAAAAACAAAATAAAAACCCACCTTGCTCCTCCATCTTTCTAACACTACTTCATTCATCCTAGTGTCATTGGGAGCTTCAGTGTGTTACTCAGTATACCCCTTTTTTTGTGCAATCAGCCCCACCTGCAAAATGTTTATTACAATGAGTCCTTTTTCTGGTTCCAGGCCTCTGGCTTCAGGTACACTATCATCACTGGGCTGGGCCCTCATCAAAACTCCTCTCAGATATCATGTAGTTGTCCCGAGTCATGGACATTCTGCATATTATCAGTATTATCTTCACATTCTGCAGTTATCATTCTGCAGGACCAGTACCTTTACTTCAGGTCATAGATGGGGCAGCTGTTAGGGTGGGCCCAGGATGTGGGTCTGAGTGATAACTTAGCTGGTTGGTATGGGCCATTGGGACCACCCCTTCAGGTGAGGGGCAGAACCAGCTCTCCTAGGCCCATGCCAATGGGGTCAGCTCTCCTACATGTAGCCGGAGAGTTTTCTCTCTGGGTCCTGCCAAGCCCTGGCAGTCTAACAGTCCACTTAAAAAATAAACACACAGACACTTATATTATTTAAACTGTTTGGCCTAATGGCTCAGGCTTCTTGTTATCTAGTTCTTCTATCTTAAATTAACCCATTTCTATAAATCTATATTTTGCCACGTGGCTCGTAGTTTACTGGCATCTTCACAATGTTGCTTGTCATGGTGGCAGCTGGCAGTCTCCTCCTCTCTTTCCTCTTCTCTCAATTCTCCTGTTAGTCCCTCCTATACTTCCTGCCTGGCTACTGGCCAATCAGTGTTTTATTTATTAACCAATCAGAGCAACACATTTGCCATACAGAACATCCCACAGCACCTATACCTGTGGTGAGAGGTGAGGGCCATCTCTCCTGAGTCAGCACTCCCACAGGGAGGTGCAACCAGTTCTCCTGCTGCAGTGTCCAGTGAGAGGCAGGGCCAGCTGTCCTGGGGCCAGTAAATGACAGGGCTGGCTTAGCATGGCTCTCAGATTTCAACAGGCACGGTTCCTATGACGCCCTGTGGTAACACAAGCCATGGACATCAGCCTAGATCTTGGCTGCTGTTGGACCATGGACCCAGCCATGGCCCACAGCACCATTCTGGGCCCAACCCTGTGATTGCACGGGTCACTTGGATTGACAAGATAGTGAGGCCATTGGACACCAATATGGCTGCAGGTGGTGGTCCAGACCCCTGGCTTCAGCATTGCCTTCAATGGTATCAGAAGCCATAGACCTTGGCTGTGAACCAGATGTAGCTCTCAGCAACAGCCCTGACCCAGATGATATCATGGCCCCAGTGGCAGCATAGCTCTCAGACACCAACATGGCCACAAGATGTAGCCTAGACTCCAGGCATCTGTGTGGTCTTTGGTGGTACCATGGGCCACAGACATTACAGACTCTGACTATGGTAGGATCACTGACCCAGGCATGGTCTCCAGCAGCAGTCCAGGCTTTGATGTCACCATGGCCCCAGGTGGCACTGCAGGCCACCTAGATCGGCACAGCCCTTGCAGCAGAGTGGCCCTTGGACATCAACATGGCCGCAGGTGGCAACCTAGACCTTGGCATCAGCATGGCCTTCGATGGTATCGGTAGCTATGGACATCAACTCAGACTCTGACTGTGGTAGGGCCACAGATCTAGACATAGCACTTGGCAGCAGTCCTGGCCTGGACAACACCAGATGGCAGCACAGGCTACTCATATTGGCATGGCCCTGGTGGCAGCATGGCCCATGGGTGCCAACATGACCTGGGCTTGGATGCTACCTTAGCTCCAGGTAATAGTGCAGGCCACCCCTATCATAAGGCTTCAGCAGCAGTATGGTACCTGGACACCAACATGGCCCCAGGTGGCTGCCCAGACCCTGTCATTAACATGGCATTTGATGATATCATGAGCCACAGATTTCAACACTGACCCTGGCTGCAATAGGGCCACAAACTGAGACATGGCCCTAAGCTGCAGCATGGGCCTGGGTGTCATCATGTGGCAATGCAGGCCACTCAGATCTGCATGGCCCCTGCTGCAGCATGATCCTCAGATCTCCACCTGGCCTCAGATGATGGCTCAGATCCCAGGTATTTGCATAGCCTTCAGTGGTATCAGGAGTCATGGATATCAACTCAGACCCTGGCTAAGGTAGGGCCATGGACCCAGACATGGCCCCTCACTACAGCCCAGGCTTGGATGTCATCATGGCCCTGCATGGCAGCACAGGCCATCTAGATTAGCATGGCCATGGTGAAACATTGCTCTCAGAGACCAATATAGACTCAGGTGTTTGATGAGATCCTGGTCTTCCACATGGCCTTCAGTGGTTACTAAAGCCATGGGCATCACCACAGACCCTGGCTGCTACAGGGCCATGGACCCAGATATAGTCACTAGCAGCAGCCCAGGCCTGGATGTCATCATGTCCCCTGGTACAGGCCACTCAGATCAACATGACCCCAGTGGCAGCACAGCCCTTGGATACCAAAATGTCTACAGGAAGCAGTCTACACATTAGGCATCCCTATGACTTTGGTGGGTCATGGATGTCAATGTAGGCTGCAGTAGTTACTTTAAATGGAATGATTTGGGCTCAAGTAAGGTACCTTAGCCCAGAGAGCAGAATTGATTGATCTCACCCAGGCTCTCAGATGGGGAAAAGGAAAGTCCACTGATATATACACAGATCATCACTATGAATGCTTTTACTACCAGCCATGTCCACAGTATGATCTATATAGAGTTTCTCACCATTGGGAAAAAGGACATTAAGAAATCTTGGCCTCCTAGAGGCTTTTTGGCTTCCCCTACAAATTGCCATTCTCCACTGCTGGCTGTTGACTAATGGCCCTAAGATCAGTGGGGTCTATTGATATTCTGATGACATACCATGACCTGGTAATGCCTGAAACTCCATGGTAAAGAAGAAATGGATAGCTCAACAGGTTGATGGAGGACACCAGAGGAAAGATTATTCTCCCAGTAGCCCAGCTAGCTTAGATTCTTTTAACCTTAATGTTGGGAGATGTGTTCACAGGTTTCAGAGTGCATCATAGCGAAACAAAGCTGTGTAAATACCTTAAATGTTAAACTAAGATGTTTTTGTTAAATAGCTTTTAATGTGAAAAACCCAAGAAGACAATCTAAAGTTTTCGAAAGGAACATAGTTGAATAAGGAACTCGTTAAGGTCAGGGAACAAAAACAAAGCAGCCAATTATCATTAGCTGATGTGCCTTTCTTGCTAGAATTGGTTGATGATCAAAGGTGATGTGTCATTTCAAAATGAAAAGTAAAGACACGGCTTGGATATAGATCACTGCTAAACAACTCCCTTAGCACATTGCTTGCTAGTTTTTGGAGTCATATGCAAAGAGGGAACTTCAGTAGGGTGTGGTGGCTCACATCTTTAATCTCAGCACTTGGAAGGCAGAGGTAGGTGGATCTCTGTGAGTTCGAGGTCAGCCTGGTCTAAAGAGCTGTTACAGGGCTGTTACACAGAGAAACCCTGTCTTGAAAAACCAAAGTGAAAAACAACAACAAAAAAAAAACAAAGGAACCTGTATTAAGAAAATGTTTCCTTGAGCTGGGCATAATAGCCCACGCCTTTAATACCAGTACTGAGGTTGAAGCAGAGGCAGAGGCAGAGGCAGGCTGATCTCTTGAGTTCAAGGCCAGACTGGTTGACAGAGCTAGTTCCAGGACTGCCAGGGCTACACAGAGAAACTCTGTCTTGACAAACAAAGAAAAGAAAAGAATAGAAGTAAAGTAAGAAAGGAAGGAAAGAGGGCAGGCAGGCAGGCAGAAAGAGAAAGCAAGCAAGCAAAAAGCTTCCTGTAGGCAAGTCTATGGGGCATTTTCTTGATTAATGATTGATTTGGATTGATTTCTTTCTTTTTGTTTTTTGAGACAAAGTTTCTCTTTGTAGTTTTGGTGCCTGTCCTGGATCTTGTTCTGTAGACCAGGCTAGCCTTGAACTCACAGAGATCTGCCTGGCTCTGCCTCCCGAGTGCTGGGATTAAAGGCGTGCACCACCACTACCCAGCTTTGGATTGATTTCTTTTATCCATTTTTTGCCCTCAATCTCTTGATATAAAAAAAAAAAAAAAAAAAAAAAAAAACTACTGATGAGTAAGTATGTGCCCTAGATTCAAAGTAGAGCTGACTGATTCTTTTTCATATATAAAAGTTTAGACTTGTGATTCCTTTAAGATTTCTTATAAGATTACCTTTCTAGGCTAGGTAGTGGTGGCATATGCTTTTAATTCCAGCATTTGGGAGGGAGACAGAGGTAGGTGGATCTCTGTGAGTTTGAAGCCAGCCTGGTCTAGAGTGAGTTCCAGGACAGCCAGAGCTGTGATAGAGAGAAACCCGGACATGAAAAACAAAAACCAAACCAAACAAAAAGCCAAAACCAAAAACCAACCAACCAAACAAAAACATTACCTTTCAAGGTAAGTAATACAATGATTGGTCCTTTCTTTGTAATCACAAAATGCAGCAAAAAAGTAAAAGAATATTTTGCTTGCTTCCACAGTTAATCTATAACAAGTTGCTTGAGTATGAATGTACGTGGGGTTCTTGGGATAATCTATTTTTCATGTGTAATAAATGTTTAATCATGTAAGTAAAAAACAAGTTGTTTTTTACTTGTATTCATTGTAATCATTCACTTGAAAAACAGAATGTAACCACATTGTAATTTGTACATTGCCTGAAAGATTTGCTGGGATATATAAGCTGTAAGGGAAAGAATAAAGATCGAGTTAAAATGAGTTAGAAGGAAAACATCAAGATTAAAGATAGAGTTAGAAGGGAAACATTAATAATGAGAGAAGGAAATCACTAGGAAAATAAAGAATAGAGAATGCAAAAGAATACTAAAGAAAAGGTCTGAAGGAAACTATCAAGAGTGTGTCTTTTTTCCTAGCTCCTTCAGATAAAAAAAGTCATTGTATATACTGACTCTGTGGCCTCCCTTTGAGCCCTGCACTGCTAGAGGCTAGCCCCCCCCTCCCCCCTGCAGTGATACCATATATACTTTTGAGACTGAGGCATCACAGAGAGGGTGTGGAAGCTGAAACCTACCCCAGCTTCTTGCCTTATTTTTATCTCTTTCATTTGACTGTATCAATACTATCTCCTTGTAACTGGTAAACCAAGTATTTATCAGAGTTTTGTGAGCCATTCTAGCAAACTTTTGAGACCAAGGAGTCAGTTTTGAGACTTTATGAGTTGGCTGATTGAAGGCATTAGAATCCAGAGACTAGAGAGATGGCTCAGTGGTTAAGAACACTTACTGTTCTTTTAGAGGACCTGAGTTCAGTTTCTAGCATCTACATCAGGTGGCTCACAACTGTCTGTGTCTCCAGTTCCAGAGTACTCAGTGTCATCTGCTGGCCTCCATGGGTACTGCACACATGTGGTACACATACAGCCCAAAAGGTCCACATACATATAAATAAAAATAAATAAAATTAGAAACCAGTACTTGCAACTGGCATTTGATGCGGGGGCAGCCTGGTGAGGTTCAATCCTTTTACTGGTAGTGTTTGATGCTAAGTCTAAGTAGGTAAGTGTAAGAACTAAAAAAATGAATTGTAGGATACACAAAGGTGCTGAATTTGGTTGGTGTAGAATAAAAATATCCATGTATTTTTTGGTTACCTAGGGCATTCTATGTAGGAACAGCTGAATTCCTGCCCCCCCCACCCAATCTCATTCATAATAAACTAGAGAGCGTGTGAACCTAGGCACTCCTTTTGCCTCAGTCTTCTAAGTGCTGAGGTTAAGCCACTATGTTACTATGTCTAGCCATTTACCTTTCTTTCTTTTCTTGTGCTGTGCTAGAGATAGTATCCAGGATCTTTTGCATGCTAGGCAGTGTACCAATGAGCTGCACCTCCAGTCCCCAGCCACAAATTTGTTTTCCTCCTAGAGCAGTGGTTTTCAACCTTCCTAATGCTGTGACCCTTTAATGCAGTTCATGATGTGGTGAACCCCAACTGTGGGATATTTGTACACTGTGAAAAATGTATTGCTGTGGTTGTTGTAATAAAAAGCTGAACAACCAACAGCTAGGCAGGAGGTACAGGTGAGATGTCTGGGGAGAGAAAGGAAGAGGAGGAGGAATCTAGGCACACAACAGTCATCAGGAGAAACGGAGTAGAAACAGAAGTTGCAAGATGGAGGAGAAATAACACCATGTGATAGAACATAGACTAATCTAAATGGGTTAATTTAAGTTATAAGACCTAATTAGGAACAAGCCTAAGCTATTGGCCAAGTTTTCATAATTAAGTCTCCATGTCATTATGTGGGAGCTGGCTGGTGGGACAGAAAAAGACTCATTCCATCCAACCATAAAATTATTTTTGTTGCTACTTCATAACTGTAATTTTGCTACTGTTAGGAATTGTAATATAAGTATCTGTTTTCTGACGGTCTTAGATGACCCCTATGAAGGCCTTATTCAACCCCCAAAGGCATCATAAACCAAAGGTTGAGAATGACTGTTCTAGACTGAATGGACTTAGGGTCTTATATACAGTTGGCAAATGCTTTAGCACTAAACTCCCACTGGCCATTAAGGAATTTATTTACTTATTTCTGAGACAAGGTCTCCTGCAGCCCAGGTTGCCTTCAAACTCACTTTGTAACAGAGGATGACCCCGAACTTCTGATTTTCCTCTGTCCACCTCCTAAGTGTTGGGATTACAAAATATACGCTACTAGGCCTGGCCACAAACCCTTTCTTAATATAGCTTTTATCAGAAGTATTGTTTTTCAGGAGTATTCTGGCCACTTTTTCTTTTTGTTTTGACTTTTAAAATTAGGTTTTCCCTTTGTAGCCGTGGTTGGTGCAGAACTAGCTAGGTAGGCCAGGCTAGCCTTGAACTTTTTGATCCCTCTGCATTTAGTGCTGGGAACAAAGGCATGAACCCCAACACCCAACACTATTTTTGGTGCTAGAGATTGAACCCAAAGCCTCAAACATGCTAATGTGCTCTATCTCTGAGCTTCCCCTTCTTCCTCCCAGCCCCAGCCCCTTATGGCTACTTTTCTGTCCTTGTTCAGATAGTATGTACAAAATATATGCAAAAGGATAAAGGAGAAAATAAAGGAACTAAATAATCTGTCACTGATTACATGAAAAGACTGCTTATGAACATTTTATTCTCTTTGAAATAAATACTGTGCTGTAAAACTGTCCAGAACTAAGATTTATAATATACAGCAGGAAGGTACAACAGAGAGCCAGCACAGTGAGTTTTAGAATGAACCATTCTAATTTAGGGAAGACACCAACCGTTGGCACTACACATATACACTGGTAATAAACTGACTTATGAGAAGAAAGAATCATAAAAGTTCAGGAAGAGGAGCAACCTGCCATAAAAAAAGAGTTTCTTGAGATAACAGTGGTGACAGGTCATCTGTGAGGCTCTACTCTGTTTCTCTGTTTCTACTTCTAGTTTAGTGCCTGACACAGAGCAGCGGCCACAGAAAAATTTGCTGAAAGGATTTCAGGCACTAGAATTTTACATATTTTACATGGCCTCTTATTTAAACACTCTCCTAGCAACTTTTCTCTTCATTATCTTTACTTCATTAGCTCATTATATATGCTGTAATTTACACAATAAGTATATTATTTAAAAGTACTTCAACAAGTACAAGATTATGACATTTGAACAGGCTGGACTCTAAACTGCTTGAATCAGATTTTGAAATCACATTATCCAAGCAAAGTCAAAATGAAATCAGTTCATATAACACCAAAATAAATGAAGTGAGACAAGCATCTGCCTTACATGTTTATCAGTAACCTCTATATACACATGGATTTCACATTGTATTGCCAGTCCTTTCTTGTGATACCGTAGACAGGGTCCAACGGTGAGACTCTACAATGCGACATGGTTGGGAGGAAGTGATGACTTTCAATCATCTTTCTTTCCTTCAATTTTAATATACTTTAGTTGGGGAGAGAAAGAAGTCCATTTTCATCAGCTGTATCTAGGATTTTACAGATTACTGGAGATTCAACCTGAAGAAAAACAGCAATGACATTAGAAACTAACAGTATCTTTTCCTCAATGAATATTTTGCTAACTGTACAGGTTCTTGATTTAGATAAACCACCCAACATTTTCCCTACAAATTAGGCCCCTCTTTTTTTTTTTTTGAGATAGGGCCATGCCAGCCTTGAACACTTGGCAATCCTTAGTACTGCATTACAGGCAGGTTTCATGATCATTAATCAAGATTACAGAAACACTATTTTTAGTCATTCATATAAAATATGAGATAGGTAGAGAAAACATTTTTATCTCAAAGTAAATATGGCAACAGAAACGAGGTACAAAGGATGGGAATATGTGAGGAGCTTACATAACTAGAACAGTAAAACACTGTGGCAAAATAACCAGTTCTATTTGAAAGGCAAACTAAACACTAACTTACAGATGAGTAAGCTGTCATAACTGTGAAAAAACAAACAACAAAACAAAAAAACCAAACACATACCAGGAAAAACAGTAGACAACATGTGACAAGAGAGAATTTAAGTAGAGAAAAAGAAATCATAAGAATCCAGTGCAAATAGTAAAAAATGAAAAATGTACCACAGATGAACTCAGCATTAACTGGACATGGTGAAGGTTAACAGAAATGACCTGCACTTAAATATGGTGCAGGGAGGGGGTGGAAGTGGGAATAAAAGGAAGTTTCTGAGATTTTGAAAGAATTTCAAATTAATATGTTTAATAAGAATTTCAGGCCGGGTGGTAGTGGTGCATGCCTTTAATCCTAGCACTCAGGAGGCAGAACGAGATATATCTTTGTGAGTTTGAAGCCAGCCTTGTCTTCAGAGCTAGTTCTGGGACGGACAGGGCAACACATAGAAACCCTGTCTCAAAAAACCAAAAAGAATTTCAGAAACAGGAAAAAAAGAAATAGGGCAAAAAAAAAAAAAAAAAAAAAAAAATCTTTGAGGAGATAATGGCCAAATTTTTTCTAAAATTTATATGAACCAAAAAGCCTAGAAGCTATGTTTAATTCATAGAGGATAAGAAAAGAAAAAGGCACACTTAGAACATAATCAAAGTTAGTATTATAGAGCTGGAGAGATGGCTCAGAGGTTAAGAGCACTGGCTGCTCTTCCAGAGGTCCTGAGTTCAATTCCCAGCAACCATATGGGGGCTTTCAACCATCTATAATGAGATCTGATGCCCTCTTCTGGCCTGCAGGCATACATGCAAGCAGAACACTGTATATTCAATAAATTAAAAAAAAGTTAGTATTATAGAGTCTTTAGATAAAAAAATTAGAGGGTGTTTCCATGACTCTGAGGTAGCAAAAACTTCTTAGGACACAAAAAAGCAGTACCCATAAAAGAAAAAAGAAAACCAAAAAAACTGAACATAATGGAATAATATGGTTTTGCTTATTAGAAGACATTTAAAAAGGTGAAGCCACCACAGAGTATGAAAAAGTGTGTACAAAGAGCTTGTATCTAGACTATTTTTGAATTCCTAGAATCAAGCAATCAGAAGATAAGTAACAACAGCAAAAAATGGGTAAGAGACTGACAGAGATTCTATTCCTTCACCAGCAGTCAGGCTCCTTTGAGCCTCTGTTCAATTATGTCTTGGGCCTTGTCTCTGGCCTGCCTAGTCCATTTGTACCAAGAGAGAACATCCACACTCAGTATCTGATCACTTTGGCTGCTTTAATAAGAAGCCCAGACTCTTGATGTCTCTTTGTGATATTCTACTTAATAACTCCTCTCATTTGGCCTGTTGGCTATTGATCCTGAGCTGTCTCTTCTGTATTCAGAGCTGAGCTTTACCTGTTTCTGCTACTGCAATAGTTTTATTTATTTATCTTGAATTTCATACATGCATACAATGTATTTTGATCAAATGTTCTTCCCTGTAAGTCTTGGTACTGATAAAAACAGTACTAAATAAAAGTCCTCTTAACTATTTTAAGAACTGTTCTGTATTAAAGTCTGGTTAGATGAAAGGCTTCACAAAAGCATATGAGGGCCAATGATGACACAAACATGTCTTCAGTATTTGTATAAGGAATGCAAACAAAACCCACTAAAATGACTAACAAAGAAGACTGAAAATAAAGCTAGTGGGGAGATGGAGTAACTGGACTCTCAGGCACTGTTGGTAGATTAAAATGGCAGTAGCATTTTGGTGAATCATTTTGTAGAATGTATCTCTACCCATGACTTAGAAATTCCACTCACAGGTATTTACCCATAATGAATGAAAACATATAAGCACAGAAAGACTTGTGAAAACAGTTCATAGCAGACTTATTCATCATAACAAAAAAACAAAACAAAACAAAAAACCAAAAAGAAAAACAAATCAAATGTCCCTCTGCAGAAAAATGATTAAGCACATGTAGTAGAGTTACAGAAAAGAATATGATCTGGCAACACAAAGATAATGAAGTACTGATACATATAACTTAATAATTAATTAATTGTATCACAACTGAGTGTGAAAAGCCAGGCATACAAGGGAACGACATTCATGTAGAATCCCAAATGAAGCATATGTAATCTATAGTATCAGAAACCAGAAAGAGGTATCTTTTGCTGATGGGGTATGAGAGAATTTCCTGCTGTGACAGACCTCCAGTTGATATTTACAAGACTATTTAAAATGGTTAAGTATCATCAAACTCAGCATTTAAGATCTGTGCTTTGAGACATGCTCTCATGTGTGCTAGGCTGGCCATGACCTCCTTGAGTAGTTGAAGATGATATGAACAATTTATCCTCCTGCCTCCATCTCTTAAGTGCTGGGATTACAGATGTATATACCTTCATGTCTGGTTGGTTTTATGTGGTGTGGTGCTAGGAATTGAACCCAGGGCTTCATGCATGCTAGGCAAACATTCTACCAACTGAGTAGGCCTTTGTGCAATTTATGTAAATAATACCTCAAAAGAAAAATATATCTATTAAATCTTAGAATGCCCTTTGTAGATTTAAGACAAAAAAATTCAAATAATTTCAAAATTTAATTCTTTTCACTTGGTGGCACTGGGATTGAATCCAGGACTTCCCGCACTCTAGATGAGAGCTCTACCACTTAGCCTCTAAGTGAACTCTTGATTATTTTCATTTTACTTACCCCAAGAATATATTGGCAGGAGTGAGGCTCGAGCATATACACAGTAACAGCATGAGGAGAATCTGATTCTTTACACCTAAAATACAGAGTACTTTAAGGTATTGCCTATGTCATAAAAATAGAATTATTTTTGTTATTAAGCTATGACAATCTTTAAATGGACCTGGTATAATTTAACATCAACAACATAGTTTTATAATTATTTAGTTAGTACATCTTATGTAAAACTTTGTCAATAAAAAGTAGGCAAAAGGATTCAACTTACTTTAGCTTTACAGTCACCTGTCTGGGTTTGTCAGTTATATCGCAAATATCCCCATTTCCATAAAAATGTGACACCATCCTGAGTTGGAGAAACATACAAACTTTATTACAGTCTAATTAGAATAACTATAATGGGTAGGTGAGAAGGTTATATCATACTCAGATTCTATAAGGAAAATATTAATTAAGGAAACTTTGCACTATTTTTCTTAGTGTTATCCATATTACAGATAGGTCAGACTCAAGGTTTTGAGCTTGGTGTGGTGGATAAAATACCTCTAATACTAGCCCTTGGAAGGATAAGGGTGCAGGATTGCTGTGAGCTTGGGGCCAGTAATGCTAACAGCAAGATTTTATCTCAACCAACCAACAACAACAACAACAACAAACTAAAAAACCAAAACCAAAACCAAAAAAAAAAAAAGCCGGGCGGTGGTGGCACACGCCTTTAATCCCAGCATTCAGGAGGCAGAGGCAGGCGGATCTCTGTGAGTTCGAGGCCAGCCTGGGCTACCAAGTGAGTTCCA
This sequence comes from Peromyscus leucopus, assembly GCF_004664715.2. Taxonomy (NCBI): domain Eukaryota; kingdom Metazoa; phylum Chordata; class Mammalia; order Rodentia; family Cricetidae; genus Peromyscus; species Peromyscus leucopus. The sequence continues at coordinate 3,815,067 of NC_051071.1, read as the reverse complement.
GGAAAAGGCGCAAAGCTACACAGAGAAACCCTGTCTCGAAAAACCAAAAAAAAAAAAAAACCCAAAAAAAACCAACCAAACAAAACATAGTAATAAAAGCTGCAGTTTTAAAAGTTACCCACTTCCTCAGCCCAGTATATTGTTTATTTAGTGAAACAATTCTTCCTTTCTCTTTTCCATCAACCTAATCCCATTAAACATTATTATGTATGTGGGACAAAAGGCAAGCCTCTGCCAAAGAATAACTTTCAAAGTGAGCAATATCCCCCCAAAAAGCTTTATGTTTTCTAGTCAGTCTTCTAGGCTTCAATGTTGAGCACTGGATACTAAAAGCTAATTTTGTAGGCAACATAGGCCTAAAATAATCTGTCTAGTACACTGAACACTTTAATATCTCTATTCTAATTTTCCTAACTTTGATTCCGGTCAGTCTGAAAAGTCAGCATATTTTGAAAGTGATTTCTCAATACTATCTGCTTCAGGAAGAAACAAAAGTTAACATTTGAGAATTAACAAGAATTAATCTTGGGCTGGAGAGATGGCTCAGAGGTTAAGAGCACTGGCTGCTCTTCCAGAGGTCCTGAGTTTAATTCCCAGCAACCACATGGTGGCTCACAACCATCTGTAATGAGATCTGATGCCCTCTTCGGGCCTTCACACATACATGGAGGCAGAATACTATATATATAATTAAAAAAAAATTAAAAAAAATTAATCTTTTAAATTCACTGTATAAAAGACTACAAGAAAAGCTGAAGCATAGTTAATTATTTGTGGGAAGTAAGATTAACTTACTTCTGGTAATAATAAAATATATCCACATAGTACAAAAGGTATGTGAACACTACCTCACAAAAACTAAGTAACAAGGAAAAATAAAGTATATTTAACATATTATAAACTTAACAAACACAAATACTTTAGAAGACCCCAATTCTAATCGAATCAAATAATTATTGAAAGTGGGGAGGTAGCTCAGCATTAGGCACTTGCCTAGCATAGATGATGATTAATCATGAAGCTCTGGGCTCAATCTCCATCACTATATAAAAGAAAAAATCTGGGGCTGGAGAAATGGCTCAGTGGTTAAAAGCATTCACTGTCCTCCCAGAGGACCCAGGTTCAATTCCCAGTATCCATGTGGCAGCTTACAAATGTCTGTGACTCCAGTTCCAAGGAATCTGACACCCTCTTCTGGCCTTTGTGGGCAATAGGCATGCAAATGGTGCACATACACATACATGCAGGCACACACTCATACACACAAAATAAAAACAAATCTTTAAAAAAAAGGAACAAAAACAATAACAAAAGAATGGAATCATTGTCACTAACATCACTGGCAATCTTTATTTTTTCTAAACATTTTAAAAAAAGATTTATTTATTCATCTTATGTATATGAGTGCACCTTATATATGTACACCTTAATGCCCAAAGAGGCATCAGATCCCACTATAGATGGTTGTGAGCCTCCATGTGGTTGCTGGTAATTGAACTCAGGACCTCTGAAGTATAGCCAGTGCTCTTAACCACTGAGCCATCTCTCTAGCCCTCTTAAAGGTTTTCTTTTTAAATTTTTAATATTTTTTTTAAATGTATGTATTTGGGTATTTTGTCTACATGTATATCTGCACACCTGAAGAGAGCATCAGATGGCTGTGAGCCACCATGTGGTTTTGAGCCATCTCTCCAGCCCCATCACACCAATTTCATACCACCATCAATGTTAAAGGCAGCAGGTAGTTTATTGAATGTTATTACTAGGATAGGTTATTTTACTTAAATGTCCTCATAACCTTATAGGGATATACTATTAGACAAGCAAGGCTTACAGACGATGTAATTTGCCCAGGGTATTATATTACTACTGAAGAGCCAGGCATCATTCGAACTTAGGTTGCTTGAATCCAAGACTGTGGATTGGCGGTTTTTTTGTTTGTTTGTTTGTTTTTGTTTTTTTTGGAGACAAGGTCTCTCTACATAGCCCTGGCTGTCCTGGAACTTGCTCTGTAGACCAGGCTGGCCTCAAACTCAGAGATCTGCCTGCGTCTGCCTCCCAAGTGCTGGGATTAAAGGCATTCAGCATCATGCCCCGCTCTGTATATTTAAAATTTTAATCTGTCAATATTTTGAGTTTTAAAAATCCTATTAATTAGTTTTAAAGGCAAACAGTCTTTACCTGACTGTCTGGGTGCCATCGTCTTGAAGATGATAAGCTCTAGCAGTGTTTTTCTTAGCCCATTCAACATGCTCTTCTTGGTTCCATGTCCCCACAACCACAGAAGTTTTCCCATTATCTTTGTCCTAGTATGTAGAAAAATACAAAATTTTAAAATTACATTTATTTTCCTATGTGTGGGCATGTATTATGTAAGTGAGCATGCTCAGAGTATCAGGCCAGACATCAGGTTCCTTCACCAGATGAGCTACTGTGTATTTGAGCCTGACAGTGTTTGTGGTAATGCATATTTGACATGAGTAAACAGACCTTCCTATAAGCCCCAGTCTCCATCTTTATCCATTCACTGGATAATGATGCGATGATATCAGTCAAACTCAGGAAATAGAAATTTAAATGATATTTATTGTTTCTCTGAATAAAGTAATTTCCAGTTAGCCTAGTTCCAGATGCAGTAACTTGTAACTCAGTATCTTTTCCCTTTCTTATCTCTCTTTCTGTTGTATTAGTTCCTTCCTGGAGATCTTTTTCTTTAGATTCTTCTTTTAAAAATTATTTATTATCATTGTATGTGTGCATGATACATACATAACTGAAGACACATGCACTGACAGTGCTGTGGAGGTAGGCCAGAGGACAACTCTTAGGAGCTGGTCTTCTTTTTCCACCTCAGGATCTGGGGCTCAAATTTAGGTTGTCAGACTTACACAGCAAGTTCTTTCATGTGCTGAACCATTTTGCCAGACCCTTTCTCTTTGGATTCTTTTCTAATACTTTCACTGCCGGGGCTGGAGAGATGGCTCAGAGGTTAAGAGCACTGCTTGCTCTTCCAAAGGTCCTGAGTTCAATTCCCAGCAACCACATGGTGGCTCACAACCATCTGTAATGAGATCTGGTGCCCTCTTCTGGCCTGCAGGGATATGTGCACTGTATACATAATAAATAAATTTAAAAAAAAAAATACTTTCACTGCCAGCACCACACCACCTCCAACCAAAAATTTAACTGATCATAGATATTTTATACAATTACATACATACTAGTATGCTGTTTTGAGATGAAAGGGGCATCAAACCCAGGAATTGTGCGTACTGGGAAAGAGCTTTATGACCAAGTTACAGTCCTAGCACTACTACTGTGATTCTGAACTGAATCTTTGTTGTGCGGTAAATCTATCTTCCCCCAAAACATGTGTTGTAAACCTAGTTCCTAGAATTACAGTGTGGGCAAGTAGAACCTAATGGAGGATATTTAAGTCTTGAGTACTGTATCAGAAGCTTCTAAGAGGAGGATTTCCATTTATGCTCCTATCCTTTCTATCTTAAAAAAATAATTAATTCATTAATTTTATGTGTATGGGTGCCTTGCCTACATGTATGTATGTGCACCATATTCATGTCTGGTGCCCATGTGATCAGAACAAGATGTTGGATTTCCTCGGCCTAAAGTTACAGATAGTGACTATGTGGTGCTGGGAATTGAACCCTTTGGAAGAGCAGTTATTACTCTTAATTACCAAACCATCTCTACAGCCCCCAAACTCTCTCAGTCATTCTTCCTCTTGGTTTGTGTCATTAAACGAAGCAGCAAGAAGGCCCTTACCAGATGGCAGACACTTTGATAAGAATGTCTTTTTAACCTTTAGAAATGTGAAATCTAGTTTCATTTAAGTTATCCAGTTTGTAGTATTCTGTTAATGGCAGTATAAAATGGACTAAGATGCCTTACCCCAAAGTTCATTTTTACTTTACCTCTCTACTTTTATGTAAGAACTTTGAAGTTTAAGTCTCCATAACTCATTTGATGGCACACACATTTCTGTATAAAGACTGTGCCGAATCCCTTTCTTGATTCTGCCTTTATTATTTAAAAAATACTATGTATTGTATATAAAAGTAAGCTCTTCCACCTTTACTTTCCTTATTCCTTGTTGCTCTTCATATTTTATGCCAGATAACCATGCTAGGTAATAATATACTTCTGATTAATAGTACAGAAAACCTACTCAGTAGCCAGTGAAACATGCAGGGCCATTTCCCTAGTAGACTTTATTGCCTAATGGAAAAGAGCTATTATGTTCCACCCACACCCCACCAGCAACTAGGTTTGTTAATTTCCAGACAGGGATTTGAAAGCTGCATAGGGAGCAAGCCTACCTGGGTTTGAATTCCAGCCTTATCATTTATTGCCTATGGGATTTTAGGCAAGGAACTAAACCCTGTTTCTGTTTCTGAAACTTGAAATAACAGGACCGATTTACAAAAGGTATTCTTAGGATTAAATGAGTTAATATGTACAAAGTAGTCAGTACTTGGCATATAGTCAGTACTATGCTTGCTAGTTGTTATTATCTTCCAAAGTAGCTTTCCACCATAAAGTTACAGGCTAAGTGACCTTGGACAAATTAAATTTAGTAAAGTATATAGGAGTGTGTTAAGTACATGGGAAAAGAGTCATTTTAATAGCAGTGTTCAATGGTTCAACTTTCTGGAAGGCATTTTTTTTCAGTGTGTATACTTTGACCTAACCAAGCACACTGTTAAATATAAACATACTGGCAAAAGCATACTTGGCATGGTGGCACATGCCTGCAACCTGGGCTATTAAGACCCAGTCTCAAAACAACAACAACAAACAAAAGAAAAGAAAGCAACAACAGCAAAAAACCCAAAAAATAAATCTCAACCAACCCCAAAACTCAAAACCAAAACCCCAAACAAGACAAACCCCAAATAAACAAAAAAATCAAAACCTTCAACCTAACCCAACTCAAACTAAGTAACAACAACAACAACAACAACAACAACAACAAAACCCTGAAAAAAGCCGGAAGGTGGTGGCTCTTGCCTTTAATTCCAGTGCTAAGGAGGCAGAGGCAGGTGGATCTGTAGCTATCTAAAATGCTTATTAAAACACTATTGTATAGCTTACTTCATAGAGTGCTTGCCTAGAATGTAGAGACCTGAGTTTGATCCCTATCTTCTTATAAAAGTGGGGGCATTGCAGGGCACACATATAATCCTAGCACTCAGGAGGTAGAGGCAGGAGGATCAGAATTTCAAAGTCTTCCGTACCTATACAGTGAGTTTGACAGTTGCTTGGGTTAGAGACTCTATTAAAAAAACAAAAGATGAAATGGTATTTTCTATTATCTGAGGAACTTGGTATATTTATTAAGTTTGATTGATTCTGTAATCAATGCACTTATTATTTATCCATTTCTTAAGGATAAACTATAAGAGTAACTTCTCAAATTAGAACACAATAACCTATTAATTTACCAGGCTCATGGTAATTTAAGAATATGGGTAGTTAATGAGCAATGTTCCTACAAGATGACTGAATCAGTTAATACTAAGTTTTCTAGTTTCTAAAAACTGGGAATACTCCGGCTAGTATTTCCATATTAAAATTATTTCATGATTAAAAGTAATATTAATGCCATTCTTTTTTCCAATTTTTAAAAACTCGTGTCTATATGTGTATGTTGTGCACTTCAGTACAGTACCTGTAGAGGTATCTGGGAGGCACTGGATTTCCTAGAGTTAGAGTTACAGGTTGTTGTGAGTTGCCTGGAATCAAACTTGAGACCCCTACAAGAGTAGTACACTCGTAACTGCTGAGCCAAATCACCAGCCTGTCATAGACCTTAAAACCTTTAATCCAAGGCTGCTGATGTAGTTCAATGTTAAGAGCACTTGACATATCCATGTCAAACCCATGAGGCCTGGGTTTGAGCTCTAGCAATGAAAAACAAATAAGCAACTTGGATCTATCCAGTGGTAGAATGACATAAATGCTATTCTATACCTCATGATATTGATGTACATGTTTGCCATAGCAGAATTCATATTTCCACCAACCAACACCCTAAAGTAAAGAAACAGATAAAGTTATTCACAGAGAAGGGAGATTGATATAACAATGCTACAAGACAGTTGGAAATATATGTAATTTTTATAATTTTTAAAATCAATAGTATAACAAAAACAGAATATGACCGCCTGGTCTACACAGTGAGTTTCAGGCCATCCAGGGCTATATGCGAGTCCTTGTCTCCAAAAAAAAGGGGAAGAAAGAAAAAACAAACAACAAAAATCCACTAAAAGGAAAAAAAATAAATAAAAAGAATTAACTGCTGTACTCTTTCACAAAATACATAAGACAAAATTTTCACCTTTGAGTATATTTACAATGGTTTTAATAGTCAGAAGCAAAACATTACCTTCTAAACTTAGCTCAAGTTTGAATTGTGACTGCTGCATAACCAAAATGTGAGAAATAAATCACTGATGTCTATTCTAACGATCAACCCAAACCATATATGACTGCCATAGGAAAAGTCAAGCTTTTTTTTTTTTAAACATAAAAAAAAAAAAACAGGTTATAATTCAAAAGTCCAGGTTATTTGAAACTGGAAAATATTTTCTCTGTATAAAATAGTAAAAATGATAACATTTCCCAATAAGCCCTTTCAAGCCAAATAGTAGCTGAATTATACATATAAATATTAATTAGATTCTGGGATACAGAAGAAACCTGTCTTCATCTGTTCAGAGCTATGTCTTCCTTAAGTTGTGTAAGTGAGATTCCTATTCATCTTCCCCTTCACTGTTTGATTTACAGCAGACATTTTTTCTATAGGCTAATCCATAATCTAAAAAGATTTTAGCCTCCCTTCCTGAAAGTACATCCAGCATATTCTTTCATCAGCTTGATAGGGTACAAAGTCTTATCCTAACAGTGAAATGTTACACTAAAGCTTGCCCAGTGATTGGGCAAAACCAAAACTTATTATAAGCTATAGTCATCCTAGGGTCCCTCCTGCTAGGTAACCTCCCTGAATCTGTGGGTTGCAGTCTGATTGTTCTTTGGAAAAGTCAAGCTTTTAAGGGTAGAGAGAATATAATGGGTGCAGATTAGACTGTAGAGATATGGGGGGATGGGACTACACAAAGAAAATGTCCACTGGAGATTGCAGAATCCAGCCATTTTTCTGTAGACACTTTTGTTCTGTTCTTCCAATACTATGGGTTAGGTAACTGCCACACATAAGGTTGTAAGATAAATATTTAAACTACAGTTTCACTTTCTCACCCCATGAAAGCAGTAAGAGCCACTAAGGAACTCCTTTATGAGCTGGTCATCTGTCAGCTTGGATATATGGGTTGTTCCAACAGTGAGCATTGGCTGAGAGCCAACAGCAATAGGTTTGTGGATGGCTGGAAATCTCTCTTCTTTTGCAGATGGCGACTCTTCCTAAAATTAACCAGATGTGTTTATGAGCTTTTATGACATGTTTTTCAGTTACAGCTTGTTATTACTTTAAAATTTGGAAAAATGAAAGTATTTTTTCCTCCACTTAATTTCAAGGTTTTTTTTTTTTTTGGTTTTTCGAGATAGGGTTTCTCTGTGTAGCTTTGCGCCTTTCCTGGAACTCACTTGGTAGCCCAGGCTGGCCTCAAACTCACAAAGATCCACCTGCCTCCGCCTCCGGAGTGCTGGGATTAAAGGCGTGCGCCACCACCGCCTGGCTAATTTTAATGTTTTAAGAAAGTGGATTTTGTGACAACAGAGAAAAGTCAAGACAAATGTTAGTTCCACCCCAAGTAACAAGTATGATAATTCTCTGGCACATAGGGAAAATTTCGATTTTATGTCTGCTTCTTGTCTCCCTTTTGTTAAGCACTTTGATAATTACTAAGCTTTGCATCCTTACATTTAATTTTGTAGAAGTCATTAAGGTTAAAATAATGTAACAAGCAGGGTAAAAAGGAGTTGGTTGGGAATGAATAGGATCATCAGTTACAATTACTCAAATGTAGCTCGATCTGGTTGTTGCTCTGGAGGAATCTGTAATTTACTAGAGTAGATCCAAAGTTCTAGCACCCAGAACTACAGACTCATAAAAGAAGGGGTAGATGGAACTGACTTTTGACAAAGAATTGAAATGTGAAGACTTTACCAAGAGAACACTCTTGACCAAGCCATGAAACATGAAAAATTTGTGATGTGTGTATATATATTTGTGACTTAGTTATATGCTTTGTATTTGTGTGCACATACGCATAAGGATTTGAAGAAAAGACTCATCAGAGGAAATATGTAGGGCTGTAATATTTAAACCTAAAGATATCATCAAGCATGTTTATGCTGGGAAACTACACCTAAGAGCTCTGGATGTTATCTTGTAGGTATTAAGCAAAGGTGTGCATTTGCATGTGGGGGTGGGTAAGGGAGGGGGAGTGAGAGAGTGTGAGTGTGTGACTCTCAGGCTACCCAAGGCTTCAAAGTGCGACCATGCCTCAAAAAACAAACAAACAAAAACAAAACAACACTTAGGGTTTTTTTTTTTTTTGGGGGGGGGTGAATTGGATAGAGAATAGTTTGTTTTGTACACTGTGAGGACAAAGACTGTGCAGGAACTACACTTGCTCTAAGCACAGTACTTTAAAAGAAATGGGGACAACCAGGTGTAGTGAAACATGACTTTAATCCCTGCACTTGGGAGGCAGAGGCATGTGGATCTCTGAGTTCAAGGCCAGCATAGTGAATTCCAGGACAAGACAACCAAGGTTATAGAGAGACCTTGTCTAAAAATTTAAAAAAAGCAGTGGGGAAGATAATGGTTCTGAAAAAACTGAAAAAACAGATGAGTGGGATATAATTGAAAAAAAAAAAAAAAAGGTATGTGGTCACGCCCAACAGGCAGATGAAGAGGGAAGACAGTGTATCAAAGAGGAGGAGCACACAGGCGGTTAAAAGAGAGCAGCAGACCAAGTGTACAACGCAAAGAGCTGGAGCTAGGGCTGCTCTTTTTTTTTTTTTTCCAAATTGTAACTCCCTCCAGGGGATCAGACTCTCTTCTGGCCTCCACAGGTACCAGGCATATACATTGTGGATGTATACACATGTAGACAATCACATACGTGCATTAAAATAAAATAAATCTAAATAAAATTCTTAGAAATTGTGTAATTGTATGAGAAGGTTAAAAATTCTGACAAGTCCAAAGAAAACAATAAAGACAAAAAAGTCCTAACACAAAATGTCCAGGAAATTTGGGACACCATGAAAAGACCAAACCTAAGAATAATAGGGATAGAAGAAGGAGAAGAATACCAACTCAAAGGCACAGAAAATATATTCAACAAAATCATAGAAGAAAACTTTCCCAACCTAAAGAAAGAAATACCTATGAAGATACAAGAAGCTTACAGAACACCGAATAGGCTGGATCCAAAAAAAAAGTCCCCTCGCCACATAATAATCAAAACACTAAACACACAGAATAAAGAAAAAATATTAAGAGCTGCAAAGGAAAAGGACCAAGTAACATATAAAGGCAAACCCATCAGAATAACACCAGACTACTCAATAGAAACTATGAAAGCTAGAAGATCATGGACAAACCTCATTGCAGACACTAAGAGACCACGGATGCCAACCCAGACTATTATACCCAGCAAAACTCTCAATCACCATAGGCGGAGTAAACAAAATATTCCAGGATAAAACCAGATTTAATCAATACCTGTCCACAAACCCAGCCCTACAGAAAGCACTAGAAGGGAAAATTCAACCCAAAGAAGCTAAACACATCCATGAAAAATCAAGCAATAGATAATCCTACACCAACATACACCACAGAAGGACAACACAACACAACCAAAAAAATAACAGGAATTAACAATCACTGGTCATTAATATCCATCAATATCAATGGTCTCAACTCACCTATAAAAAGACACAGGCTAACAGAATGGATAAGAAAACAGGATCCATCCATATGCTGCATACAAGAAACACACCTTAACTCCAAAGACAGACACTACCTCCGAGTAAAGGGCTGGGAAAAGGTTTTCCAAGCAAATGGACCTAAGAAACAAGCTGGTGTAGCTATCCTAATATCTAATAAAATAGACTTCAAACTAAAATCAATCAAAAGAGACCAGGATGGACATTACATATTCATCACAGGAAAAATCCACCAAGATGAAGTCTCGATGCTAAACATTTATGCTCCAAATACAAAAGCACCCACATTCATAAAAGAAACACTACTTAATTTTAAAACACACATCAAACCCCACACATTAGTAGTGGGAGATTTTAACACACCACTCTCACCAAAAGATAGATCTATCAGACTGAAACTTAACAAAGAAATAAAGGACCTAACAGATGTTATGACTCAAATGGACCTAATAGATATCTACAGAATATTCCATCCTAACACAAAAGAATATACCTTCTTCTCAGCACCCCATGGAACCTTCTCAAAAATTGACCACATGCTTGGACACAAAACAAATCTCAACAGATACAAAAAAATTGGAATAACCTCCTGTATCTTATCAGACCACCATGCCTTAAAGTTAGAACTCAATAACAACAAAAATTATAGAAAACCCACAAACTCATGGAAACTGAATAATGCCCACCTGAAACATCAATGGGTCAAGGAAGAAATAAAAACAGAAATTAAAGAGTTCCTAGAATTCAATGAAAATGAAAGTACAACATACCCAAACTCATGGGACACTATGAAAGCAGTGCTAAGAGGAAAATTCATAGCTCTAAATGCACACATAAAGAAGATGGAGCAATCCCATACCAATGAATTAACAGCACAACTGAAAGCTCTAGAACAAAAAGAAACAAACTCACCCAGGAGAAATAGACGCCAGGAAATAATCAAATTGAGGGGTGAAATCAACGAAATAGAAAACAAGAGAACAATACAAAAAATCAATGAAACAAAGAGTTGGTTCTTTGAAAAAATCAACAAGATAGACAAACCACTAGCCAAATTAACCAAAAGGCAAAGAGAGAGCACCCAAATTCACAAAATCAGAAATGAAAAGGGAGACATAACAACAGACAATGAGGAAATCCAGAGAATCATCAGATCATACTTCAAAAACCTGTACTCCACAAAAATGGAAAACCAGGAAGAAATGGACAATTTTCTGGATAAATACCACATACCAAAATTAAATCAAGACCAGATAAACCATTTAAATAGACCAATAACCCCTAAAGAAATAGAAACAGTCATCAAAAATCTCCCAACCAAAAAAAGCCCAGGACCAGATGGTTTCAGTGCAGAATTCTACCAGACTTTCAAAGAAGAACTAATACCAATCCTCTTCAAAGTGTTCCACACAATAGAAACAGAAGGAACACTACCAAACTCTTTTTATGAGGCTACAATTACCCTGATACCCAAACCACACAAAGATGCAACAAAGAAAGAGAACTACAGACCAATCTCCCTCATGAACATTGATGCAAAAATACTCAACAAAATATTGGCAAACCGAATCCAAGAATACATCAAAACAATCATCCATCATGACCAAGTAGGATTCATCCCAGGGATGCAAGGATGGTTCAACATACGGAAATCAGTCAATGTAATACACCATATAAACAAACTGAAAGAAAAAAACCACATGATCATCTCCTTAGATGCTGAAAAAGCCTTTGACAAAATCCAACACCTCTTCATGATAAAGGTCTTAGAAAGATTAGGAATACAAGGAACATTTCTAAACATAATAAAAGCAATTTATAGCAAGCCAACAGCAAACATCAAATTAAATGGAGAGAAACTCAAAGTGATACCACTAAATTCAGGAACAAGACAAGGCTGTCCACTCTCCCCATATTTATTCAATATAGTACTAGAAGTTCTAGCTCTAGGAATAAGACAACAAAAGGAGATTAAAGGGATACAAATTGGCAAGGAACAAGTCAAACTTTCACTATTTGCAGATGATATGATAGTATACATAAGTGACCCAAAAACTCTACCAGGGAACTTCTACAGTTGATAAACTCCTTCAGTAAAGTGGCAGGATACAAGATCAACTCAAAAAAATCAGTAGCCCTCCTATACACAAATGATAAAAGGGCTGAGAAAGAAGTCAGAGAAACATCACCCTTTACAATAGCCACAAATAATATAAAATACCTTGGGATAACACTAACTAAACAAGTGAAGGAACTTTTTGATAAGAACTTTAAATCTCTAAAGAAAGAAATTGAAGAAGATATCAGAAAATGGAAGGATCTCCCATGCTCATGGATAGGTAGGATTAACATAGTAAAAATGGCAATCTTACCAAAAGCAATCTACAGATTCAATGCAATCCCCATCAAAATCCCAACACAATTCTTCACAGACTTGGAAAGAAAAATACTCAACTTTATATGGAAAAACAAAAGACCCAGGATAGCTAAAAGAATCCTATACGATAAAGCAACCCTTGGAGGCATCACCATCCGGACCTCAAACTCTACTATAGAGCTATAGTAATAAAAACAGCTTGGTACTGGTATAAAAACTGACATACGGACCAATGGAATCGAATTGAAGACCCTGACATTAATCCATGCACATATGAACACCTGGTTTTTGACAAAGGAGCCAAAACTATACAATGGAACAAAGAAAGTATCTTCAACAAATGGTGCTGGCATAACTGGATGTCAATATGTAAAAGATTACAAATAGATCCATATCTGTCACCATGCACAAAACTCAAGTCCAAGTGGATCAAAGACCTAAACATAAATCCAGTTACACTAAACTTAATAGAAAAGAAAATAGGAAGCACTCTTGAACGCATTGGCACCGGAGACCATTTCCTAAATAAAACACCGACAGCACAGACCCTGAGCACAACCATTAATAAATGGGACCTCTCGAAACTGAGAAGCTTTTGCAGGGCAAAAGACACAGTCAATAAGACAAAAAGACAGCCAACAGATTGGGAAAAGATCTTCACCAACCCCACATGTGACAGAGGATTGATCTCCACAATATATAAAGAACTCAAGAAACTAGACATCAAAGCACTGAACAGTCCAATTAAAAAATGGGCTAAAGAGCTAAACAGAGAATTCACAAAACAAGAACTACAAATGGCTGAAAGACATTTAAAGAAATGCTCAACATCCTTAATCATCAGAGAAATGCAAATCAAAACGACTCTGAGATACCACCTTACACCTGTCAGAATGGCTACGATCAAAAACACCAATGACAACCAATGTTGGAGAGGATGTGGAGCAAAGGGAACACTCCTCCACTGTTGGTGGGAATGTAAACTTGTACAACCACTGTGGAAATCAGTATGGCGGTTTCTCAGAAAATTAGGAATCGAACTACCTCAAGACCCAGCCATCCCACTCTTGGGCATCTACCCAAGGAATGCTGATTTATACCATAAAGATACATGCTCAGCTATGTTCATAGCAGCACTATTTGTAATAGCCAGAACCTGGAAACAACCTAGATGCCCATCAACGGAACAACGGATGAAAAAAATGTGGTACATATACACAATGGAGTACTACTCAGCAGAGAAAAACAATGAAAGCATGAAATTTGCAGGCAAATGGATGGAACTAGAAAAAATCATCCTGAGTGAGGTAACCCAAAGCCAGAAAGACAGTTATGGTATGTACTCACTCATTGGTGGATTCTAGATATAAAATAAAGAACAATCAGACCACAACCCATAGAACCATGGAGGCTATATATATAGCATGGAGGTCCCTAGGATGACTGTGGCATATAATAAATTTCAGTTTTACTCAATTATTGAAAAAAAAATAGCCAAATGAATAGAAACACATGAACTATGAACCAAAGGCTGAGGGGCTCCCAGCTGGATCAGGCCCTCTGAATAGGTGAGACAGTTGATTGGCTTGATCAGTTTGGGAGGCATCTAGGCAGTGAGACCAAGTCCTGTGCTCATTGCATGAGTTGGCTGTCTGAAACCTGGAACTTATGCAGGGACACTTGGCTTAGTCTGGGAGGAAGGGACTGGACCTCCCTGGACTGAGTCTACCAAGTTGATCACAGTCCTCGGGGGAGGACTTGTCCTGGAGGAGGTGGGAATGGAGGGTGGGCTGGGGGTAAGGGGAGGGCGTGGAAGGGGGGAGAATAGGGGAACCCATGGCTGATATGTAGAACTGAATGATATTGTAAAATAAAAAATATATATCACAAAAAAAAGGTGTGTCCCCCCAAAAAAAAAATTCTGACAAGTCTAAATAAAAGAATTGAAATTAATCAAATAATTAGAATTAAAAATTTAAAGTGAATAAAATAAATTGCCATTATTATGCTACAGAAATAACACATTGATACAGGTTCTGAAATATGGAAAAGGAAGTACTGATAAACTATAACTAGTTAACTCTCATACCTCTTTATTTCTCCTAAATGGCACCCTCAGTATCTCTTCCTGCTGCTCCAACTGTCTTAGTGTGAGGGGTTTAAATGGAGATCCTGGCAGTGATTGGCAGAATATATCATTCACAGGAGAGGCTCTGAACCTATTCAATAGGAAAAAAAGGCATTAAGGCTAAACATGAATGCTTTAAAGCCCATGTGTACTGTATGCTTAGAATACTGAATGAACAACTTACCTGTATTTAGGATGATTGCACAAGAGTGGTGTCAAAATGACAACTTCATATTCACAAGTTGTAACTTCAGCTACTGAAAGGATTTCATGCTTAGATTCAGGATGGCATATGTACATCACAGTGCTTGATCTGGGTCGGTTCTGTTTCAGACTACAAGGTGTACCATTTCCCATTCCCACAGGATAGTAGGGTGTCATCTGACCTTCAATATTTTTAGTGGGGATCTTAGAAAAAAAGTGTAGGCAGACCTTTTATTAGAAATTTGAGGTGGGTTTGAGGATGAGGTAAGTATTTATTCTGAAAGAAAACTACATTTTATTTGTAAACAGAAGATGAAAACGTCTGTACTTTTTTTGTTTTGTTTTTTCTTTCTTTCTTTATTCCCTTTTTGTCTGTACTTTCTTTTAAGTCAACCCTAATGTTCTTGAGCAAGTATGCATTTAGGGATAGTGTAATACAGAACAAATTATTTGATGCTAAAATTAAAATGTTAAGTTATGTACATTTAAGTGAACAGTACAAACACATGATTAATATGAGTTACTGTCAATAGTTCTGAAGAAACAAACTACGCTAACAAAAAAATTTACTATATTGGGCTGCTTAGCTCTTTTTTCACTAAACTCACAGTGAATGTTGTTTATAATTTAGATTCTACAAATTTTAAGGCTGTAGCATTCTTTGAAGTACATGAATTGTTCCTTTTACACAATATTACTCTAAGCCATCATTTGATGGACATATATGAAGTACCTACAATATGTACATGCATGGCAGCTTTGCATTGCACATAGATAAAACACAGTTCCTACACTTAGCCTCTATTTTTAAAGCCCATATTGGTAGGTAGCTTGTTATTTACATATGCAGTTTATCTGTTACATTTATAGGAGATGAGGCACAAGCAATAAAAATGTTCTTATTACCACTGTTTCTAATGCTACATAGAAAGCACCACAGCTAGGCATTGAAGTGATGGATTGGTATCAGCATTTCACAGACACACAATTGATATTATTCTTTTAGTAGTGGAGATTGAGCTTAAGGTGTTGTACATGCTAGACAGTGTTCTGATACTGGGCTGCAGCTTCACTCTTCCTTGTTATTTATTTTTGACATTACCTTTATGTATCTGCATGCATGGGCACATGTAGCTCTATGTGTGTGTGTAAGTCAGAGAACAACTTTCAGGAGCTGGTTCTCTCCTTCTACCATGTTGAAGGGAGTTAGGCCAAGAAGACCTTGAACTTGTGATTCTCCTGCCTTAGTCTCCCACGAAGCTGGGATGACAGCCCTGTGTCACCAGTCTCAACTGACAGTTTATTTAGGTATTATTTAAAAAGTAAGTAAAAGGATTACAACATTATTTATCTATTTTTGAGACAGGGTCTCACTTGTGTATAAAGCCCAGGATAGCCAAGAACTAGGTATGCAGAGTAGGCTCACAGAGATTTGTCTGCTTTTGCTTTCTGATGCTGGAATTAAAGGTGTGTGCCATCATGCTCAGTTGGCAATGGAACTTCCATAGAAAATCCAGTTGTCATAAACTGTGAATTTTATTTGACTCATTTCCTTGAGGCATTATACAAAGAATATATGTCTAGCTTCTGTCACTAAAGTCATACCTAACAATGAAGAATGATAAGTTAATACATCACTTGCCTCATTTAACTTCTCTTTTTCTTCTGCTTCTCGTTCTGTGGAAGCAATGCAAGAAAAAGGTGAACATACAGCATGAACAATCACATCTATATGACACAAATGACTGCTTTCAATCAGCTTTGGAACCTTAAACTTCTTTCTAAAGATGAAACAAGATTTTTGTCTTACTGCTTTTTTGAGTGAAAGTTGCTGGGTAATGGTGCCAGGGTCTCCTATGTACTAGGTGTTTACACGCCCTCTTCTCAGGCCTGCCCTTGACTTTTAAAGTTAGTGTTCCCAAAATGGCTTTCTATGAGAGACCCAAGTTTGATTCCTGGGATAGTGAAAGGAGAGAACTGATTCCCAGAAGTTTGCCTCTGACTCTGTGCACGCACATACATTAAAGAAATAAACAGTAATAACAATGCAAAAAAGGTATTATCCAGGAAAATTTCTTTTTCCTTTTCTTTTTTTTGAGTCAGTATCATGTTGCCTAAGTAGGCCTTGCTATGTAAAAAGAATGGCCTTGAATCACTGATCCTACTGCTTCTACCTGTGAAATGCTAGGCTTACAGTTCTGTACCACCATGCCTGGACTTAAATTTCAATTAGAACTTAAATGTTAAACCAAAACCCAGTAGTACTATCATCAGTTTTAGAGACTAACCTTTTTCAGACAGAAGATTCTTAGCCAGCATATTCCCAAGATAGTATTCATGAATATTTACTTTCTACATTAAAAAAAATTACAGTAAGTACAATATCATTGTGAAATTTCTTATTTTATGCTTTATAGTTCAAAGAAAACATACTTGGCCAGTTTCTTTTTCTTCATGGTACTGTCGAATATGTTTCCCATGACATACTTCGTAAGTCCAATAAGATTCAATCTAAGAAAGACATATGTTTTTAAATACACAAAAGCCATATAATCATATTGAATTTTCCTTGAAATTTTAGCAGCTGAGCAGATTCTCCCTCAAATCTGAAATAAATTTTTATGAAGTGACACTTATAATTATGCCACACAAAATGGCAAAATTTCTGAACTGTATTTGATTTCTATTAATTAGCAATGTATGAAGATTATGTGACAGAAATAGAGCTATAATATATTTGGGTGTGTAATAACTATCTGGCTACTTTTCTACATAGCTTAAAAATAGCAATTAGCATTTTTTTTTTTGTTTTTTTGAGACAGGGTTTCTCTGTGTAGCTTTGTGCCTTTCCTGGATCTTGCTCTGTAGACCAGGCTGGCCTCGAACTCACAAAGATCCGCCTGCCTCTGCCTCCCGAGTGCTGGGATTAAAGGCGTGCGCCACCACCGCCTGGCACAATTAGCATTTTATAATTCTATCATGTAAGAAAGCTTTCCTTTCAATTAAAAAACATTCAAAGTATTTTAGTAACTGATACTTAGATATTGGTGTACAATCTACTGCATATATAAGAATTTAAATGAACAACATACTATTAAGCAATAAGATTTGCACCTAACTTAAAATGTGACATACCATAATGAAGCAAAAAGAAAAGCCATTTTAAGGCTGCTAGAGACTTACTTTCTTTTTTTTTATTTATTTATTTATTTATTTATTTATTTATTTATTTATTTATTTATTTTTGATTTTTCAAGACAGGGTTTCTCTGTGTAGCTTTGTGCCTTTCCTGGATCTCGCTCTGTAGATCAGGCTGGCCTCGAACTCACAAAGATCCGCCTGCCTCTGCCTCCTGAGTGCTGGGATTAAAGGCGTGCGCCACTACCGCCCGGCGAGACTTACTTTCATATGTACATAAAATACGTACTCTGTAGGAACAACTGCTCTGTTTAAATAGTGGTTCCAAAAGCTCTCTTGGATTGGGGCCTTTGTAATCCTTTTCTTCTTCCTAAGAAAAAATTGGAGTTTAACATACAGTTTTTCTAGGACATCATCCAACTCTGCTGTTTGGTTATTAATTCATTAGTTAAATCACAAATGCTTGAAAATAAAAGAGAAAAAGTCAACATCTTTAATAAGAGCCTATGGTATGTTACTTCTTTCAAATGAACTGAAGTATAAAATATGAAGCCATAGAAAAATCTTCCATAGCATTCATTCTTTTTTTCAAAAAAGTTTTTATGTATAAGTTTTCTAAACAATCCTTGAAAACTTATTTCAGAATTTTCAATTGCCTATATCCCCCCCCAAATTCTAGCTATGAAAGTTTTAGGATGGTTCTATCGTGGAAAGGTGTTTTTCAGTTTCCTACATATTTTAATACTTCAGACTGGAACCACATGTGTGGTTATGTGGGTATATTTTGTTTTAAAGGGGCTTAAAACAGCATGGAGCAGCTGCCTTGGGCAGATTTCAAATATGAACAAAATTTAAGAAAAGCATTGAGTTTCATATTCTACTTTACAGACCATAAAAATGTAAATTGGCTTAATAAATTCAATGAGTGGAAGAATTGAGTTTCAAATTTGTTCAGGGATCCACAGCTAACTGTAGCCTATACCTCAGCCTCCTGGCTCCTAGGCTGGTGTCCTTTCCATTTTACCATGCTGCCTCTCCTGTTTCATCTTGAAAGAAGTCATTGCCTTGAAGGATGGATAAGAGGCAGTTAGGGCATTTTAGGAGAAAGAAAAGGGCGTGAGCTAAGGTAGTGAGAAAGCATAAGGTACCTACAGAATTATTTATTATAAGAAATCTTTATGAAAACACTATGTTTACATTAAGATATTGTGTTTGAAAACCATTTGCATAAAGGAAAACAAGCACAACAACATTAATAACTAATCCCCCCCCTTTTTTTTGTAATTTTAGACAAGGTCTCACAATGTAGGCCAGGCTGACTTAAACTCATGGCAGTCCTTCTGCCTCTGCCTCCTGAGTATTGAGATTATAGGTATGAACTACCACACCTAGCTGGTAGCTAATTTTTCCAAAATGAATCCCCAAATCAAAGAAAACAGTAATAAGGGGTTAAAGTTTTCATGCTACAAGGTTGTTCAGAATCTTGTTACTCAATTTTAAGGTATATCACTATAGGGTTGTAAAATACATACATTTGGTAAGAGGGATCAGTAATGTATGTATAAAAAACATACCTCATCCCCACTTGTCACAAGAGGAAGTATACATTTGTATTTTTCTTTATGTGCAGTTGTCATGATGACATAATTATCTTCTTTATACAAAACTCCAGTTGTAGGCTAGAAACAGAAAAATATACATTTTTTTTTTCAGTTAAAGTGCATTACACTGAATGAATTCAGTACTAGTTAAAGCAAAGGTTCCTCAAATGAATTTATTATTTCAACTAGTATTTGGTTTTCTTTGTTTTTGTTTTTTGTTTGTTTAAATTTTTAGACAAGAATTTCTCTGTGTAACAGTCCTGGCTGTCTTGGAACTCAATTTGTAGACCAGGCTGGTCTCAAACTCACTGAGATCCATCTGTCTCTGCTTTCCAAGTGCTGGGATTAACACGTGTGCTACCACTGCCTGGCTCAACTGAAGATGTTTAAAGCATATTTTCAGAGGTATGCAAAATAGTATACACATTTTTAAATGATAAAGTGGAGATAAATTGTATCCTGCTGTTCAAGCTAACAGAAAAAAAAAATAAAGTTTGGGATATAAAGGAAAACAAGTAATGTAATTGATTGAAGTTTAAAATTCTAATTAATACACAACAATTAATAAAGGGGACCTCTCGAAACTGAGAAGCTTTTGCAAGGCAAAAGACACAGTCAATAAGACAAAAAGACAGCCAACAGAATGGGAAAAGATCTTCACCAACCCCACATCTGACAGAGGATTGATCTCCACAGTATATAAAGAACTCAAGAAACTAGACATCAAAGCACTGAACAGTCCAATTAAAAAATGGGCTAAAGAGCCAAACAGAGAATTCACAAAACAAGAACTACAAATGGCTGAAAGACATTTAAAGAAATGCTCAACATCCTTAATCATCAGAGAAATGCAAATCAAAACGACTCTGAGATACCACCTTACACCTGTCAGAATGGCTATGATCAAAAACACCAATGACAGTCAATGTTGGAGAGGATGTGGAGCAAAGGGAACACTCCTCCACTGTTGGTGGGAATGTAAACTTGTACAACCACTGTGGAAATCAGTATGGAGGTTTCTCAGAAAATCAGGAATCGAACTACCTCAAGACCCAGCCATCCCGATCTTGGGCATATACCCAAGGAATGCTGATTCATACCATAAAGATACATGCTCAGCTATGTTTATAGCAGCCCTATTTGTTTTTTTTTTTTTTTTTTTTTTTTTGGTTTTTCGAGACAGGGTTTCTCTGTGTAACTTTGTGCCTTTCCTGGGACTCACTTGGTAGCCCAGGCTAGCCTCGAACTCACAGAGATCCGCCTGCCTCTGCCTCCCGAGTGCTGGGATTAAAGGTGTGCGCCACCACCGGCCAGACCTGGAAACAACCTAGATGCCCATCAGCAGAAGAATGGATGAAAAAAATATGGTACATATACACAATGGAGTACTACTCAGCAGAGAAAAACAATGAAAGCATGAAATTTGCAGGCAAATGGATGGAACTAGAAAAAATCATCCTGAGTGAGGTAACCCAATCCCAGAAAGACAGTCATGGTATGTACTCACTCATAAGTGGATTCTAGATATAAAATAAAGAACAATCAGACCACAACCCATAGAACCATGGAGGCTATATATATAGCATGGAGGTCCCTAGGATGACTGTGGCTTATAATAAATTTCGGTTTTACTCAATTATTGAAAAAAAAAAATAGCCAAATGAATGGAAACACATGAACTATGAACCAAAGGCTGAGGGGCCCCCAGCTGGATCAGGCCCTCTGAATAGGTGTGACTGTTGTCTGGCTTGATCAGTTTGGGAGGCAACTAGGCAGTGGGACCAAGTCCTGTGCTCATTGCATGATTGGCTGTTTGAAACCTGGAGCTTATGCAGGGACACTTGGCTCAGTCTGGGAGGAAGGGACTGGACCTGCCTGGACTGAGTCTACCAGGTTGATCGCAGTCCTCAGGGGAGGATTTGCCCTGGAGGAGGTGGGAATGGGGGGTGGGCTGGGGGGGAAGGGGAGGGGGTGGGAGGGGGGAGAATAGGGGAACCCGTGGCTGATATGTAGAACTGAATGGTATTGTAAAATAAAATAAATAAAATTAAAAAAAAATTCTAATTAATAAGCATCATGAGGCTACATTGTGGCATACACCTTTAAGTCTAGCACTCCAGAGGCAGAAGCAAGTGGATTGCTTTAAGTTTGAGGCTTCCCTGGTTTACTTTTGTGGTTGTGCTGAAAATGGAATCTAGATCTACGTGTGCTAAGTATATGCCACTGAGCTATATTCCTAGTTCAGCAGACCAAGAATAGTCAGAGAAACACTGTCACTGAATACCTATAACTTCTATCAGCAATCACCATCTATATCTGACAATCCTTAGACTTTACAAATGTTCTCTGAATTTGGTTGGATGCGACACTAGAACACAGCATAAAGCGGTTATTTTTCACATATTTGGGGAATACATAAATTCCTTTAAAAAGAATAGTTATCATGGACCCTCTGTGCTGACATACCCTTTCTTCGGAATATATATCAAGAATCAGCACAATTCACTGTAAGGGGCCATGCTGTGGAATAATCCTCTTGTACACTGAAAAGATTTGTCACTCAAATCAGTTTAATAAAACGCTGATTGACCAGGCAGGAAGTACAGGTGGGGCAACCAAACTACGGATGATGGGAAGGAGAAGAATGGAGTTAGAGGAGTCACTACCTAGATGCAGAGGGAGCAGGAGATGAACATGACATAATAATAAAGGTACTGCCATGTGGCAATGCATAAAAAGAAATATAGATTAACTTAAAATGCAAGAGCTAACTGGGTAGTGGTGGCACATGCCTTTAATCCCAGCACCCAGGAGGCAAAGGTAGGTCTCTGTCAGTTTGAGGCCAGCCTGGTCTAGAGTGAGTTCTAGGACAGATTCCAACGCTACACAGAGAAACCCTGTCATGAAAAAAAAAAAAAAAAAAAAAAAAAAAAAAAGTAAGAGCTAGTTAGTAATAAGCCTGAGTTGAGGTTGAGTATTTATAATTCATATTCAGCCTCTGTGTTGGTTATTTGGGACCAGGCAGTCAGGACATGGAAATGTCTGTTTACCAAGGCCATACAGTAAATGTTTTAGGCTTTATGGATATAATCTGTGCTAACTCTGTTACCCTAGCAACAAAGCACATGGACAATATGTAAATAAACAGGCATGGTTATTTTTTAAAATAATTTATACTTTTCTGAAGTATAAAAACCTGTAGTCAGCTAGCATAAGAGCTATAGTTCTTTCCTGTTATATGTCAGTTTTTTTACTATACCTTAAGTTTTCTGTACTATGAAAACAAATGTACATTGCTTGTATGAACCAACATATTTTAAGCAAACACTTCAATTAATCTACCTTATTTTAATAAAAGGCAACCTCTGTTCTCTGATACATATGTTATGGTACCTCAAGTCTCTTTACTTTTCTCTTCTTGTAATGCTTTGTAAAACCACTGCCTGTTTGGCTCTTACTAGCAAGGAAAGATTAACTTCTTGTTAAGTAAGTATATCTATTCTTTTCTCTTTTTAATAAAACTTTTACTATACTATATACTACTTGGAACCAATGCAATCTTAAATATAAATGACAATTAGGTCAATGTTTTCCCAAGACAATGAAAGAAACAGGCAGTATTAGGTCTTAGAAGCCTGGGGAATAAGTTCCAGACCAAATCTTTCCACTACCAAATCTGCAAATACCTAAGTCCCTTATAGAAATGGCACAGATTTGCATATAACCTATGCAATAGCCTCCCTTATATTTTAAATCATATCTAGATAATTTCCAACACTAAAGCAATGTAAATATTTAACTACATGTTATACTGTTTTCCTTTTTAGGGAATGAGAAGGCCTGTATGCATTCCATTTAGACTTAATTGTTTCCCTCTGATTTTTGTTGGTATTGACAAGTTTTTGGTATTTGTGTGTGTGTATATGTTTGTGTTTGTTTGTTTATTTATTTATTTTTTGTTTTTTTTTTTCTTTCCCGAAACAGGGTTTCTCTATGTAGCTTTGGCGCCTTTCCAGGAATTTACTCTGTAGCCCAGGCTGGCCTCGAACTCACAGAGATCCACCTGCCTCTGCCTCTTGAGTACTGGCATTAAAGGCGTGCACCACCACCGCCTGGCTGTGTATTTTATTTTTTGAGCAGTGTCCTTTATATAGCTCTAGTTGTTTTGGAACCTGCTGTGTACACTGGGCTGGTCTTGAACTCAGAGATCTTCCTGCCTTTGCTTCCTAAACTGTTGACAAGGTTTAGCGAGATACCACATGTTGGTCTTGCCTAAACTCACTATGGAGGCCAGGGTGGCTTTGAACTCACAGCAATCTTCCCGCCTCAGCCTTCTGAGTGTTGGGATTATATGCTACCATCCCTTCTCCTGAGAATTCTGATACTAGGTTGAGGGAATCCACAGACACAGACCTTGCAGATATGAACATGTAGCATGTAGAATAAAAAAAAAAAAAATTTTTTTTTTTTAAAGATTTCTTTATTATGTTCTGTCTGCATGCCAGAAGAGGGCACCAGATCACATTACAGATGGTTGTGAGCCATCCTGGGAATTGAACCCAGGATCTCTGGAAGAGTAGCCAGGGCTCTTAACCTCTGAGCCATCCCTTCAGCCCCCAAATATCTTCTTTTACGTACTCTGCATTTATTAATTCATTCATCCTCAAATGAAGCATTATACTCATTTTTACAGAAAAGGACTCTGGGGGCAGAGATTAAACAATTTGTCCAATGTTAATCTAGTAAGATGGAGCAGAGCTCAGAGAAGCCAAGCAGGTCAGCTCCATAGGCATGTGCTTATTACTGTTTTAACATATTTGAACCAGTCTTTATTAATATATATTCTAAATATTACTATGTATATTTATTTTATGGCCAAAGATACTTGTTTAAAAGGCCATCATAGGTGATAAGGTTATCAAAATATTTGAAGATGAGGAGTTGTGAGGCCAAATTTATTTTTTGGAGACAGGTTCTCATGTAACCCAAGCTAGCTTCAAACTTGCTATATAGACAATGTATTAAGCTATCCTTGAACTTCTGATCTTTTTGTCTCTACCTATCAAGTATTGGGATTAGAGGAGTGTGCCACCCTTTCCTGCTTGGAAGTCAATTATTTTTAGTTTATTAAAAGACTTTCTATTTATTATTATCATTATTATTATTTTTGAAGCAAGGTCTCACTGTATAGCCCTGGTTGGCCTAGAACTTGCTATGTAGACTAAGCTGGCTTTGAACTTAGAGATCTGCCTACCTCTGCCTCCTGAGTACTGGGATTAAAGGTGTGTGCCACTCCTTCCTGGCTAGTTTTCAATAAAGTGGATGCAATAGGGAAAACTTTTCTGGACCAGTGAGTCACTTATAAGGATCACGAGGTATAATTTAAATCATTATATATATATATATATATATATATATATATATATATATATATATATATTTTACAATACCATTCAGTTCTACATATCAGCCATGGGTTCCCCTATCCTCCCTCCTCCCACCCCCTCCCCTTACCCCAGCCCACCCCCATTCCCACCTCCTCCAGGGCAAATCCTCCCCGAGGACTGCCATCAACCTGGTAGACTCAGTCCAGGCAGAGGATATTCTTAAGAGAGAGGCCAATGAGACCCTGTCTCAATAACAGCAGGAGGCCGGGCAGTGGTGGCGCACGCCTTTAATCCCAGCACTCGGGAGGCAGAGGCAGGCAGATCTCTGTGAGTTCCAGGCCAGCCTGGACTACCAAGTGAGTTCCAGGAAAAAGGCGCAAAGCTGCACAGAGAAACCCTGTCTCGAAAAACCAAAAAAAAAAAAAAAAAAAAAAAAAACCAGCAAGAAAAGCAACTACAATAACAGGTTTAAGAAAAACAAAACAAACAAACAAACAAACAAAAAACTCCAGCTATTTTAATTCAGTGTTTGCCAATTTTCCTAGTTCACACAGTTTCTGAGTTATTTACAAATGTCCAATCAACTGACGCATAAAAATAACCAGCAACCATGTGAAGGGGGCAGTTATTTCAATTAAATAAAGCACGGAAGGGAAGTGTTAAGATTACAGAAGTATTTAAAAATTCAAAAGATCAACTATTGAAAGCTTACTTTTGTACAAGGATATGGCTCTTTTCCCAATTCAGAGAAAGCATCTAGATTTTTCCCAAAGTAATTCAGACTAAACAAAAAGAAAAACAAACACACAAATAGCCTAAAACTCCCAAGTCTTCAAGTATGTCCACCTGAGATTTTGTTGCCATCTCCTCAGGCCTGTAATATTTTGTAGAAATGTTTTAACACTGGAGACCAATCAAAATAAAATAAAATTAAAATATTAGTAGATTATGGCATTAATACAAAGGTAGTCCTAACTTATGTCCAGAGAAACGTCTACTTAAAGGATATGGTCAGAATGTAACAGAAAGTTAGAGAAACAAATGGAATATAAAATACAGCATAAGCAAAACCCATCACAAAGTGATGTGGTGATGGTTAATACCCTAACTTAGTAATTTTGTGGTGCTGTCCATATGAAGGCTTGTGCCCTAGGCTAGTGCTTTGTCACTGAGCTATACTTTTGGTGCCTAACTTGGTACATAATGTCTTGGCATTAGAGTAATACCTATTAACATCTCAATGGAACAGTAAGCGAGCAATACAATAAAACTGACCCACTTGAATTGATGGTATGTAATTGGAACGTAATTAAAAAACTAAACAAAAAAAAAACCCTTTGCTTTTCCTAGCATGTCAATCTGAAATAAGAATATGCTATTGTTAACAGCACAATAAAAAAAAAAAAGATTTTTTTTTTTCCTCTTTAACTGTGTGTATGTGTGTGTAGTTAAACACATGAATACAGGGGGCAGATGACTAAGAGAGCACTGGATCCCCTGGAGCTGTTGTGAGATACCAGATGTATGTAGGTGCTGGAAAACAAACTTGGATCCTCTGGAAAAGCACTAAGTGTTTTTAACTGCTAACCTCTCTTTTCAGCCCTCAAGGTCACCTTTTAAAATAAATTGGTCTGCAGTAGCTCTACATGCATAGACTTTTCAGAACTACACTCTCTCAAACAGAATTTTCATCCTCGTGAGATTATAGACAGATTTATATAATTCTGCACTGTATAAGACTTCATCATAAAATCTCACATTCTGGGGCTGGAGAGATGATGCAGCAATTAAGAACGGGCATTACTCCTTGTAGACGACTGAGTTTAGTTTCAAGGTCTCACAACCACCGGCCCAGGTCACTTGTTACTCAAGTGTACAGAACCCCTTTCACACAATACACACAATTAATTAAAGAAGTATGTGTTGGAGGGGAAAAACTAATAGAGATGGGGCTTGTGTCTGCAGGACCGTTGTGTGGATAGGGTGGTGTGGTCGTAATTCTAAGACTTCCTCCATAGAGTGGGACTGTTGGGAAGCCCGGTCTCGCGCAAAGGAATTTAAAGGAGGGAGAGGAAGTGATCGCTTGATTTTCTAGTTTTTAGTATGGAGGACACATCCAGATAGTGTGCTGAATCAATCAATGAATGAAAGAAGGAAGACACTTCGGCTTGGGGAAGATAAACGCTTGAAAAAAAAAAAAAAAGGTTCTGGAAGAGAATGCTAGGAAAACTGAAGACTGGGCTGAATGCTTCGTGCTGGGAAGAGGAGAGGTGGCTGCAGCTAGCGAGGGCACTGACCAGAGAGAACTCGGTGCCGGGCCAGTTGACGCGGAAGGGGATGTCGTCGCTGAGCTGGGGCAGCGCTCGGCCGCCGCCAGACGCTTCCAGGAGACCGCACAGGACCAGCAACAGCGGCCCTCCGGGGACCAGGCTCCGCACGCCGCCGCCTCCTTCCTCCATCCTCCGTTGCCGCGTCCTCCAGCCGCCGTCACAACCTCCTCTACCCGAGGAGAACAGGTGGTGGAGGAGGAGGAGAAGGAGGCGGCGGCGGGACTACAAAGCGTCCTAGGTGCAGGAGACCCAACCGCCGCCACGTCTCCTTCCGGAGAGTTGGGCAACGCCGCCTCCGCCCTACACTCGGGCCACCGCTTCCGGGGCAGGCAGCACATCAACATCCGGGGTCGTGGGTCGGTAGCCTACGGAAGCCCGCGCTTGGGTCGCCTTGCACTGCGTTGGGCCGTAGCATCTTAGCGGTTTTACTCAAAAACGGAGGTCTGGGACCTAACGCCGGTTGAGCGGGTCTGGGAGCGGGCCCTTGGGAGAAGCGGCACGGCGAGGTGAGTCCTGACCCGGCCGCCGAGTCCAGCTGCGTGGGACTCTCGCGGGGTGGGGGTGGGGGGTGGGGAGTGGGCGGCGGCGCCCAAAGAGCGGGTAGAGAGGTCGAAGTAGAAATTACAGTTCCGGCTGAGCTGTGTGCCCTCCACTCGTATGTTTTCACACTTCATCTTCCCGTTGGAAACTTCTCTTAGTTTTTTCTGCTGGCAACTGTTGTCAAGTCAGTCCTCAGCTCCTTACTAACGATGCCTGTGTTTGGGGACACCCAGGTGATACCTGCCATCCCACAATATGGGGAAGCCGTGGTCCTTTGACGTTGGCGTGGACGGAGACTTGTGAGGCGGCTAGGCTTGCATTTTCACCTCACAAGGGGCTCCTCTCTTCCTTGGTTCAAGTGTTGGGCTGTTGTTATTTTGCTTAGGAATCTGTTAAGTTTCTTTACGTCAAGGCCAGAGCCAGGTGAATGTGAAGTTACGAACTAAGTCACAGCAGAGTGAATCTAGACAGACAGTTTTGGTTTCATCTCCTCTTCCTGAAAAAAAAAAAAGTCCACATTTGTTTCATCTCTAGTATAATAATTTATAGTGTTTACCATAGAACACTTGTTAAAAACTTCCCCAAATTCGAACCAAATCAAAAAGCAGGGAGAGCAGTCAGTTTTTCATCTCTACAAATTTTAAAGAAAACAATATTGTTCTAGAACTGTCATATATTGTTCATTAAATTAGCACTTCTCAATATTTAATGTGTGTCAGGCATTGATGAGTTGTAAGCTAGCGAATAATGAATTTCTGTCGTTTGTTTCTCATTTTCTAGCAAATGAATAATTATGAACTAGGGGCTGGAGAGAGTTGGTTCACTTGTTAAGAGCACTGGCTGCTCTTCTAGAGGATCAGCAGTTAGAATCTCAGCACTCACATGGAGGCAGGCTCTCAGCCATCTGTAATTAGTTCTAGATCTGACACATACACAAACATACACAAAACATCAACACATAATAATATATATTAATAATAACACATAGTAATAACATAATAATTATAGTCTTGTAAAAATTGCCAATTGGATATTACTAATAAAGCAGTTAACATTACTTAGTTTTTGCTAATCATAATATGAACTTATATGTATGAATTCTACTGTATTAAGAATTCTAATTCTTATGAGTCAGATTCTGTAGATTGTGTAGTAAACAGATGTTGAGGTGAAGATACAAAGAAGGAACTGAAGAACTCTGGGGTTGGTCAGAAAAGGTATCCTAGGAGTGGTGACACTAAAACTGGTATTTAAAGTGTTTCTAGGATTTCAATATGTAGTAGGGAGAGTGTATCCAATCCTTAGATGGTCTATTAGTGCTTTTTGGTGTGGTCAGAGGACAAGGTATGGTGAAATCAGCAGCAGGAGATTGGGTCTATTGAAGGAGAGAGAGTTGGTTCAGAGAATGTTGCATATGTCTCAAAGAGGGTCTGAGCTTTTTAAAAATAGGTCTGGACTTTTTTGGTCTAAAACTCTATGTGTAGCTTGGCTGATCTAAAAAAATGCTTTATTTTTATTTTATGTATATGACTGCTTTGTCTGTCTGTGTGTCTGTGTACCACATGGGTGCAGTGCCTTCAAAGGACAGAAGAGGATATTGGATCCTTTGGAATTGGAGCTACAGGTAATTGTTAGCCTGCATGTTTGGGAATCAAACTTGTGTCCTCTGGAAGAGCAGCTAGTTCTCTTAACTGCTGAGCCCTCTCTCCAGAACCCTGGCCTTGAATTTGTGATCAACTTGCCTGAGCCTCTCAGATGCTGGGAGATCAAAACTTTTTGAGGTGGTAGACTTTCTATTGGAATCATTTGAGGGATGTCTGTTTTTCAAGCAAATAGAGCATACAGAGATGAATTCTAAATGGATTAAATGTTTGAGTGGACCAGAAAAAAAGTAGAAGAAAACTTAGGGGAGTAATTGAATAATTGGTATAATTTCTAAATGCTGCAAAGAAACTAAGTTTATGTGAAAGAGAATGCCACTGAGATGTTCTACTTAAGCAGGTAGACTCTTGTGAGGAAGTGGCACTTCTTATTTGACTTGAATGGTGAAAAGAAGAGAGCTACACAGAGATGTCCAGACAGAAGCCTGAGGCAAGAATGAGATTGGCCTGTGTGAGGGACAGAGAGGCCAGTATAGCTGGTGTACAAGAAAACTGTGCCAAGAGATGGAGACGAAGGAAGGAGTCAGTGGGACACAGCCTTGTAGGCAGGGCAGCACAAGGCCTGATGTGCCCTTGTTATTATGGTTTCTGTGTGGAAAAGTTATTGTAGGGGAGTTGATGGGGCGAATATGTAACCTCCAAAATATGTAGACATTTTCTAATCCTCAGAACTCAAGTATAAACTATGTGGAAAAAAGAATATTTATAGCTGTAATTCAATTTAAGATGAGGTCAAACTGAATTAGGTGGGCCTTAATCCAGTGACTTATCTTTCTTTCCTTTTCTTTTTCTGGAGTTGAGGACTGAACTCAGGGCCTTAAGCAAGCACTCTACCACTGAGCTAAATTCTCAACCCTGACTGTCATCTTTTTAAGAAGAGAAAAATTTGGTCTTAGACTCATAGCGAAAATGCCTTATGAAGAAAGCAGTAGATTTGAGTAATCGTCCTACATAAACTGGTAGCATAACAATAGAGAAGGGGGAGTTTGATCAGAAGTACCTATTTATATGTCCATTAATAATAACAATTTTTCTTCTAAAATTGTATTATTATTATATGTGTATGTATGATGTGTGTATGGGTGTGTGTTGGTGGGCTTGGGTGCATGCCATGGTGTACATGTTGTAGTCAAAGGACAGCTGACTGAACAGTTAACTGGATGAGATGCTGTTAAGAAGCTGTGTAAGATAGATAGTAAGTGATCAATATAAGTAATAGCACAGAATGGGATTATAGGGGAAGATGGAGTTGACTTGATACAATAGAGTTCTTTTAGAAGAGGGAAGGAACCTCAGTTGAGAAAATGCCCCACCAGATTGGATTGAGGGCAAGCCTTTGTTGCTTTTTCTTGATTGATGATTGATGTGCGAGGGCCCAACTTATTGTGGGCAGTGCTGCTACTAGGCTGGCGGTCCTGGGTGTGATAAGAAAGTATGATAAGCAAGTGGTAAGGAGCAAGCCCCAGTAAGTAACTTCTGCTACTTCTGCTCCAATTCCTTTCTGCAGATTTCTGCTCTGAGTTTTTACCTCTATGACTTCTGCTCCAATTCCTGCCCTGGCTTCTCTCAGTGATGTCTTATAAGCTGTGAGCTGAAATAAATTCTTTCCTTCCCAACTTACTTTTGGTCATGGCACTTTGTCACATTAATGGAAACCTTAACTAAGACATGACTGGATTAGATAGAAATGAAGACCTTGCAAGGTGTGTATTAATAAAAGCAATATTCTCTTGTATTTTGGAAGAGTTTAGAACAAGATGTTCTCAACCTTGGTACTGTTGGTAGTTTGGCCTGGATAACACTTAGTGTGGAGTGCTATATTGTGTCCTATATGTTTGGTATCTTGACTTGGGTTTACCAGATGCTAGTAACAATTATTATCTTTTCCATACCCACAGTTTGTGACACTAAAAAATATCAACAGACATTTTTAAATGTTCCCTGGCAGACAAAATGTCCTGTGGTTGAGAATGACTAGTTTAGACTTTTAAATAAGATTAGGTATTAGCTTACTGAGTGGGAAAATGTTCAGGAATGGATGGGTAGCTTTCTAGCACTTCAAGAACTGTGTAATGAGTGTATTCTTACTTTGTCTTAATGATTCTAATGCATCTGTAATAATTCTTTTTTATATTTATGTATTTACTTATTTTATGTATATGAGTGTTCTACCTGCATGTATGCCTTTATGCCAGAGGGGTGGCCTCAGATGATGGTTGTGGACCACCATGTAGTTGTTGGATATTGAACTCAGGAAGTTCCTAACTGCTGAGCCATCATGCCAGCCCTTTATCTGTAATTATTCTTAAGGCTCATTTTTCCTTGCACTGATGCCATCATATCATATCAGACCTTCTCTGTCATTTGCTTTTCTCATTGCTGTGACCTAATACCCAACAAAAGCAGCTCAGAGGAGGCAGAATTTATTTTGGTTCCTAGTTCAGAGGGTATGGTCTATCTTGGCAGGGAAGTCATGGCCATTGGGGTGGTTCCCTCCTCAGTCAACAGCTGAAGCTTGATATGCAGCTTGGTTCTATCTGTGGGGATCAGGAGTTAGAAGACTCTTGAGAGAGGCACCTCTGGACTGTTTCCCTTAATGGCCACCTCAGTTACCACCTCTTCTTCTGCCAACCATGTTTTCTCTGCAAAGGTTCACAGCTTCCCAAAATGTGCTAACATCTGGGGACATTAAGACATTGCAGTCTTCTGAGGATACTTGACATTTACAACATATTGCTGAAGAGGATTTTGGATGTAGATATGTAGAAGATTGTTTTGAATCTGTATTTACCCCATGTGGTGATATTTTGTATATGCTCTAACAAATAAAAAACTTGCCTGAAGGCAGAGAGCCAAGCCAGCCACTAGTTATCTTTAGAGGCCAGGCAGTGGTGGCACACACCTTTAATCCCAGTACTTGGGAGGTATACAAGCCTTTAATCCCAGCACTAGGGAGGTTGAGACAGGAAGTGGTATGGCTGGGCAGAGAAAGGAATATAAGATGGGAGGGGAAAGGAGCTCAGTCTTTTTGGCTGAGGAGTTGGTGAGGTGAGAGGCGGCTGTATCTTGTTCCTTTGTCTCTCTGATCTTTCAGCATTTACCCCGATATCTGGCTCTAGGCTTTATTAAGACCAATTAGGCTTTATGCTACAACCCCATATGGTAGCCTAGTAATTATTATGGGAAAAAACAAAACAAAACTCTTATTACTTTATTTTGTATTTTATAGACTTTTCCTCATCGGAATTGTATAGAATACATAATTTAAAATTTCATTTAACTTTATGATTCTTGGGTTCTAAATAAAATCCCATATATTTTGCAGATTTCATTTCTCTGTAGATGAGGGAACTAGCTGTAAGGCAGTAGCTCTTAATGAGTACAATGACAGTTCTGGGTAGACATCGAGCAAGTTGTATACTTACTCATCTAGCAGCCTTTTGGTGGCACTGTTGTAGGTATGTAGATAGTAGGTTTTATAAAATTGATTAGATAAAGATCAAGAGGTAGGTGAGAGAGAGGGTGAGAGTCAATAAGATAGGATCTAACAGGAAGGATTTGGATTTTGGATCAGTCTAATTTGAACATTGCTTTAAACTTGAGATCTTTCTGACTCTAATTTATGAGTGTTGGGATTATAAGATAGTGCCATCACTCTCAGCCTCAGGTTCTCTCTCTTTTGTATTTCATGTGCTATGGCATATTATTCAGACTTTAAAAAAAAGAAATTTTGTAATCTGTGATAACATGGATGAAACAGGAAGTTATGTTAAATTAACCAGGCACAGAAAGATGTCACAACTTTTCACATGTGGAATCTAAAGCAAGCCAATTCTAGGAGGCAGAGAATAGAATAGTGGTTTCTAGGGAATGCGTCATGAGTAGGAGGAATGGGGAGATGGCATATATTGTATGTTTCCAAATTTCTACAAAGGTGAATTCTTGTTTTTTTGAGACAGGGTCTTAATATGTGGTGCATTCTGGCCTTGAACTCTCAATCCACCAGTGTAACCTCCTGAGTGCTGGGATTATAGACATGAGTTCTCACAGTTGGCCAAGAGTAAATTTCAGATTTCCCATAGAGGTGATAAATATATTAATTTGTTGATTTGATGATTCCATTTATTCATAAATATTACTGTATACCTATAATGTATATAACCATAATTTGTTACTTTGTAATTAAAATTAAGACCATTTTTACTGTGTGTATTGGGCTTCTGAGGTTTTATCTTTGGCACAGTGGCTATGCCTTAATCTACTTCTATTTCAGCCAGCAATTGTGACTGTAGTTACGGGTTTGCTTCTCTGGCAGCGGCCTGGCAGAATTCCTGGCAGGAATTCTGTTCCCACAGGCACTGGCTCTGTTAAAGGCAGTTTAAACTAAATCTCTATCATTTTATTTACAAATAAGACTGGAGGGCCTGGCCGTGGTGGTACATGCCTTTAATCCTAGCACTTGGGAGGCAGAGGCAGGCTGATAGGTGGATCTCTGTGAGTTCGAGGCCAGTTTGGTCTACAGAGCGAGTTCCAGAACAGGCTCCAAAGCTACACAGAGAAACCCTGTCTTGAAAAACAAAAACAAAAACAAAAAACAACCAACAAACAAAAAAACCCAACATCAAAACAAACAAACAAACAAGATTCAAAGGCTATGGTGAAAATCTGCTTGTTGCTATTGAGCTTAATAGCAACAAGCTAACCTTCTCTCTTTGTTGGCATCTCTGAAAGACCCCTTTCCACTCTACCAAAAAGCTGTGCCACTCAAAATCCCTCCCTAGTAAGTCTATATCTTCAGATGCCCTCTATTGCTCTATGATTACTTTCTGTCAACTAGTTGCTAACTCAGCCTCCTGACCCAAGGTTAGTTTTATTAACACAAATGCAAACTTGGGGTTTACAGTGTAAAGAATATCCCCCAACAGGTATCATTTTACTTCTGAAGGAGCCCAAGGTGCTGGTACCCAAGTACATCTCAGTGTACTACTTATATTTACCACTGTTGTCTGATGTTTCTGAGTGGGCAAAGGAAGTAACTAAGTCAAGAAGTGGTCAATTTGGAGATTTGAGACTTAAATGATTAGAGCATGATGGCAAAATTGGCTTGGAGATAAAGATGAGTTGTTAAAGAAGTGGAACATTATTGTGTATTTAAGACATTTTTGTGGAGAAGAAAGTTTGAATAAGAAATGGTAGGATTAAGTGGTTGACTTTTCAGTTAGAATGTGTAGGAAAATAAGAAAATAAGAAAAAAACCCCACAAAGTAATGCTTAATGTAATGTTTTAGAAAGGTGAAAGTGAATCTTATTGATAGAAAATGTTGCAATTTTAAGGTGGACAATTTTTATTTATAAATTTGATATACAAAAGAATAAGGTTAGGAGCCGGGCGGTGGTGGCGCACGCCTTTAATCCCAGCACTCGGGAGGCAGAGCCAGGTGGATCTCTGTGAGTTCGAGGCCAGCCTGGTCTACAGAGCGAGATCCAGGAAAGGCGCAAAGCTACACAGAGAAACCCTGTCTCGAAAAACCCAAAAAAAAAGAATAAGGTTAGTAGTTACTTTTGGAAGAGTTAAAGTGTTGACATATTAGCTACAAGATTAAAAAAATCTTTAACTTCTTAATGTGTGCATAGACTGTTGTGTAACTTACTTTCCTACTGCTGTGACAAAACCATGACCAAAGCAAGCTCTAAAATAAAGGGTTTAGGGCTGGAGAAATGGCTCAGAGGTTAAGAGCACTGGATGTTCTTCCAGAGGTCCTGAGTTCAATGTAGCTCACAACCATGAATAATGAGATCTGGTGCCCTCTTCTGGCCTGCAGGCATACATGCAGGCAGAACATTGTATACATACTTAATAAATAAATAAATCTTTAAAAAAATAAAATACCAAGTGAGTTCCAGGAAAGGCGCAAAGCTACACAGAGAAACCCTGTCTCGAAAAACCAAAAAAAAAAAAAAAATAAAAAAAAAATAAAATAAAGGGTTTAATTGGGCTTATAATTTCAGAAGGTTAGAGTCTATGATAGTTGAGCAAAGGTATGGAAGCAGGAACAGCTGAGTGCTCACATATTGGATGCACAAACAAGAGGCACAGAGAGCTAACTCAAAATGGCATGAGTCTTTTGAATCCTTAAAGCCTTTCCCCAGTGACATACCTCCTCCAGCAAGGGCACACCTGCTAGTGCTTCCAGACAGCTACCAATTGGAGACTAAATATTCAAACATATGAACCTTTGGGGCCATTCACATTCAACTCACAAGTGGGTTCAAGGTATTAGGACTGCATAAAAATGAATTGCTAAAAGGCAGATCAATAGAAAATGTAGTGAGTAATTTTGTAGGAAAGAGAGGTGAAATGTGAACATTTGATTGATAGATATATTTTAATATCTTCCCCCCCCCTTTAGTGATAGGGTTTACTGTGTAGCCCAGAATGACCTTGAACTCATGATGTTCTTGCCTAAGCCTTTTAAGTGCTGGGATTATAGGCATGCATCACCATTTCCATCTGCTGTGGTGAAAGAGAATTTAAGAACATGGTCATCATATCTGACTTGAATCAATTATACCATAATTACTATAGTAATATGGTGCTTACATTGATACAGTTGCTGAGTGGTTGGGATGTGCACTTGCTCCCTGAGAGAGTATTCTTCTAAGATACTTTTTTTTTTTTTTGAGACAGGGTTTCTCTGTGTAGCTTTATGCCTTTCCTGGAATTCACAGAGCTCCCACCGCCCGGCCTGAGATACAATTTAAAAAAGATATACCATAGAAAAGAGAAATTTAATGCCAATGGAAATAAATATTGACTGGAAAATGTTGAAAAAATATCTGACAGATATGGTTCTCAAACTGTAGGTGTGTTTGTAATCATGGATCTTGTATATCGAACTTATCTTGCTTGGAATATGTGTTATAAAGTACAGTTGTAATATTTATTAAGAATAGGTAATAGACATTAAGCATCCTATCACACACTGTAATAAACATTAAAATTCAGTAGACACTGAAGATATATAATGTGAATGTCAGGTACTTTATTAGGAAATTATTATTTTTCCTCATTCAAGATAAAAATGCATATTGACAGTTTTACTTTTAGAGAAGTTTTAACAAAATAGATCACGTGATGTTTTCAAATAGAGTTGAAAATTACCACTGCCTATTTTGCTAAATAACTTTTTCAGTATGGAAGTCATGTCTAGATGGTACTTAGTCAGTTGAAAAGTGAACGTATTGTTTGAGACCGAAAAAACCAACAATAATAGTGGGCTAGAATAAGAGTAGAAAGATCTAGGCTGGGCCTGGTGGCACACGCCTTTAATCCTAGCACTTGGGAGGCAGAGGCAGGTGGATCTCTGTGAATTTGAGGCCAGCCTAGTCTACAGAGTGAGTTCCAGAATAATCATAGCTACAGCGTAAGATGCTGTCTTAACACCAAACAAAATACCCCCCCCCCCATCAACCAGCCAAATAGACAAAACAACCAAAAACAAAAGAGTAGAAAGATCAATCAAATTTTTAAAAATCCACTCAAGGGCCATCTAGGAGGCTAAATGAGTAAAAGTGCCTACTGTGAAAGCCGGACAACATGAATGAATTTACAACATGAATGAATTTCATCTCCCATGTAAGTATGAAAGAAGAAAAACAACTTCATAGAGCTGTCCTCTGGCCAGTCAACGCTGCGGCAAGCATATTATCCCCACATACATCAGTCACTATCTTAACTCACTCTCTCCTCTCCCTCTCCCTCTCCCTCTCCCTCTCCCTCCCCCCCCCCCCCCCCCCCCCCCCTCCCCTCCCTCTCCCTCTCCCTCTCTCCTCTCTCTCTCTCTCTCTCTCTCTCTCTCTCACACACACACACACACACACACACACACACACACACACACAAAGTCTTTAGGCCAGACAAGGTGGCCAAAGGCTGAGGGAGGATTGAATTTCAGGCCAGCTAAACTAAACAGCAAGACCATGCCTCAAAAGCAAAACCAAACCAAACCATGCCTAACACAAATAGAGGCACACATAGAATAGTTTGTTTTCTAAGTGTAGTGTTTATGATCATACTTTTGTTAATGTCTAGCTATTATTTCTACCATGAGGCAACAAGAACCTGAGTCTGTGTATATAATTGGGGCAGAATGAAGCAGAACACTTTAAAATTGGGATCCAAGGGCTGTAAAGAAAGACTTGTTCGCCGTTGTGCACCTTTAATCCAGCACTCGGAGCAAGCAGCGATCTCTGTGATTCGAGCAGCCTGGCTACAATGATCAGAAAGGCAAAGCACACAGAAAACCCTGTCGAAAAAAAAAAAAAAAAAATTGAAAAAAAAAAAAAAAGAAAGACTTGTTCTACTCAAAACAATGTATCAGTGATGGTTCTTATGTTGGAGACTCCAAACCTCACTTTCTGTTTTTAGTGCTATTTAATTTCTTCATTTCATTCAGTTTTTTTCTCCAGCCAGATGAAAATGAATATTCCTTTCCTGGCCATTTTAGAACACAGCCTTCCTGTAAATATTCATGATGTTGATGTTGTATCACATGTGTTAATGAGTTTTCTAGCTTAACTCCCCCTCAACCCTCAACCCTCCACCTCTGACAGGGTTTCTGGGTAGCCCTGGCTGCCCTGGAACTAAGTGCTCTGTAGACTAGGCTGGCCTTGAAATCAGATCGATCTGCTCTGCTCTCTCCTCCCTAACCCCTCCCCCACCAGTGCTGGGATTAAAGGTATATGCCACCATTGCTTGACTTAGCTTAATTTCTAACTGAAAGCCTAGAAAGGCACAAATCGAAATCCCTAATTGATTTGTTTGTAAAATGGTAAGTGAATTGACTCGTGATTTTGGGTTGAAGCAGCTTGTCAATCTTGTCATTATATTGGTGGGAACAGAGCTGTCAAAATTAACTTGAACATCTTTATATAAACATGTTAATCTCTTTATCTCCTGGGGAAAAGATGCTGGGTAGTAAAAAAGCTAGGTCCTGTGTTTTTAGATACACTATAGTATAGTATTTTGTGCTTTAGAGAGACCTAGATTTCTGCATTTAAGTTTGTAAATGACTGCAAATGATTATAGAAACAGGCTTAGAGCAATTCTTAAAAACTGAGAATATGTTTCCCTATGTAAACTGCATATAACATTAGATAATAATAAATGCTATTAACCTTGTAGTATTGGATATGTATATCACATTATTAGATAATAATAAATAATAATAAATGCTAGTAACCTGTAGTTAACAGAAAAAGAAAGGACAACTTTCTACTATATTTTTGTCATGTGAAATATTTCTGTATTAGTTGAGAAGCTTTGTTTGCTTTTTTTTTTTTGAGACAAGGTTTCCCTCTGTAGCCCAGGCTGGCCCAGAACTCCTGTGTATTCTCCTACTTAAGCTTCCAGAGTATTGGGTTATTGGGTTACAGGTGTGAGCCAGTGTGCTTGGTTTATTCTTTTGAAACAGGGTCTGACTCTGAAGTCTAGGCTTGCCTTGAACTCCGGGTAGTCTTCTTTTTTTTTTTTTTAACCTCTCCAGTGCTGGGATAATAGGTGTGAGCCACCACACTGGATATCTGATGAGTTCTTAATAAACCTCATATGAGACTTAACATGAAACTGAAAGTCTTTCAGGTTGATTCTAGAGAAACCTTATAATAAAGAAATCACCTAATTATCTTAAGTCAAGGCTAATTTTATAACTTCCTTATTAAGTAGCCACATAAATAGTTGATGCTCTTATTTAGGTGACAAGATGTAAGGAAGAAAAAAATATAAATAATATAATCAGGAAATGACATTTCTTTGAGAAATTATAATTGTAAAATCTGTTTTAAACACCTTTTTCATTATTGGTAACTATTGGGAAAGCTTTTTTTCCAGTCTCATTATGAGATAAATACAAAATAAATGATTATCATTAGTGATGTGATTTATATAATCTGTGCTAGAGTTTTTCTTTGTAATAAAATGCCTTTTCCCCCAAAAGGCAAGGGTAGCACATTATAACTCCAAGGAAATTTTATATTAAAAAACTCAATTTCTTTGGCCTAAATTTGACTTTCATTTAATCCGAAATAACAAGGAAATTAACAATCAGTGCTGGATCTTTCTCTATTACCATATATTTCTAATAACATTATTTTAAGCATATATACTATAAACCATTGTTACTCCGATAAAAACAGGAAGTGAATTGAGAACTGTATTTCTAATGAACAAATGTTCATATGTCATTTAGTTAGGAAATTACTTGTATAACTTGAACTTTCTCTATATGTAAATCTTCTGAATATGTTTTAGGAAACTTGTAAATAAACAGTAAATTTAGATGACATTCCAATTACAACATTAAATAGTAAGATCTTCAAGTAAGAATGTCCAAAACATACTGCTGTTTTGTACTGAAGTTATTCTCTGAAGATTAAAAGCTCTGCCTGTTTGGAGGAGTTGGTGACTATGTGCTACTGAAGTTCTATTTTCCTTCTAAACGTTCCTTTACTAATTTTTCCAAAGAGAAGAGATGCTCATCTGCATCTTCTGGCACAAGTTTCCTAATAGAATCTGCAAGTTCAAAAAGATATTCTGTGTTTCTTCCACTTGGGCCAGCTGCATTAAAAATCTGCTCAGCAATGTCTTCCAGAGGTGCAGGACCAAGGTAGTTAGGATTGTCACACGTTCCAATGTAGAGCAAAACACTGAATGGTTTTCTTGTGGGATCCTTTGGATAAAAAATGACTGTTGTAGTTCTGTAGCCTCCTTTCTCTCTGAAGTCAAGGTATGTTTTTACTTCCTCTTCTTTTCCTACTGGTAGTTTGTAAGCAACACCCCATACACTGCCCTGTTGAAAAATGAAAAGAATACACTGTTTTGTATTTATAAGGCTGTCAAAGTAGTTTAAGATACGTTATGACCTAGGATATTTTGTAGCCATGGAAGTCAATGCAGTTTTGTTTCCAAGTGCCTCAAAGGGGTAGACAGTAAACAATTAAGGAAAACAGCATTTAAAACCTTTATTCTGAATAATTGATTTGTTTCAAGCACAGAATGACAGGTCTCTTCCATCAAATTTTTATATTAGGTATTATTTTTTTTACTAGTATCAGGTGTTTGCTGGTCAATAAGAAATTCTGTGGAAGGAAAGTGCCATTTGTTGTCTAGGAGTTACAGTTGCTGGTTTGAGTATAAGGTACTTTTAGATGCCTCTCCCACTATAAATTGCTGGAAGCGTTTTGTAATCCATACTATAATTAATGCTTCTAGTGGTTTTTATTTTTATTTTTTAATTTTCAGATAAAGAGCCAGGCGGTGGTGGCACACACCTTTAGTCCCAGCACTTGGGAGGCAGAGCCAGGCAGATCTCTGTGAGTTCAAGGCCAGCCTGGTTTACAGAGTGAGATCCAGGACAGGCACCAAAACTACACAGAGAAACCCTGTCTCGAAAAAACAAAAACAAAAAAAATTTTTTTTTTTCAAGATTAGGACTAGCTTTTTGAACAAGGCTGGCCTTGAACTTGTGATCTTTCTGCCTCGTCTGATTATAGGCAGGTGGCACTCTTGGTGCTGCTTGAGTTTTGTTTTGTATAATTTTCTTCCCAAGTTTAAAGAAACTAGGCACTGTCCATTAAAGTTTTGAGTGCTTCAAACTCGTTTAAAAATCACAAGTACTGTTTATAAAATCAGTAAGAAGTTTTAATTTTTTTGTTGAAAAAATACTAGATTGCAGGCAAAGTTCAAGAGAGCTATAAGGATTCTATTTAATTATTAGTCATGATCTCGCTATGGGGAGTCTGATCTGATTATTATGAAAGAGGATCACAAAATTCTCATTTACCAAACTCACTTAGAAAAGTTGTAAGGGGCTGGAGAGGTGGCTCAGCGGTTCAGAGCACTGGCTGCTCTATGGGAGGACCTGGGTTCAATTCCCAGCACCCACATGGCAGCTCACAACTGTCTGTAATTCAAGTTCTGCACTCACAAAGAAAAGTTGTAAAAAGTAGATTACATATCACTTGGTTGTATTTTGTTGTTACTGTGTGTTCTAATTGTAACTTTCTCTCTAGATTCATTTTCCACAAATGCTAAAAAACAGAAAACAAAAACAAAAAAACCCTCCACAACAAATACAGAAAAGCAGCCAGCAGTGGTGGCACATGCCTTTAATCCCAGTACTTAGAAGGCAGAGGCAGGCAGATCTCTGAGTTCAAGGCCAGCCTGGTCTACAAAGTGAGTTTCAGGACAGCCAGGGCTACACAGAGAAACCCTGTCTCTAAACCTCCCCCCCCAAAAAAAACCTAAACAAACAAACAAACAAAAAAAACAAAACCAAAAAACAAAACCAAACAAACAACCAACCCCCCACCCCCACAACTAAACAAACAAAAACCAGAAAGCAAATACAGAAAATAGTTCTAGACTTAGTTTAATTCAAATTTTCTATGATGAACAATAAAATTTCACTGATCATTAAAACATAGAAAGCTAACATTTTGTTTAAGACTGTGTAAAAAATAAGCATACCATACCCCAGGATCTTCAACAAGAGTCACAACTCTTCCAGGCTGTTTTGAAAAAGGTAGAAAATATATTTTTTTTCTGAATTAAAGTTCATTAAATAACTAAGCATTAGCAACTTGACATACAATAAAGTTTTACTATATCTGTCGTAAGAAGCACTTTACTTAGGGAATATATTAAAGCATTGCTGGGCCATACCCCTACTAGATCTGACTCTGTAGGTCTGGAGCCTAATAATAGGTATTTGTAACAGTATTCTTAGTGAAACTATTGGTTCATGCTTTCAGAACCACTGCTAGGCTATACTTGGGTCTCAGGTATGTATGAATGAGTGATTTTCACCTGTGGTTATGAGGTACCTTTACCTTTGTATTCATGCTAAAGGATGCTTCAAGGTAGTGTTTTTATACCTGTTGCTGGAGGGCTTCTCTCCAGGTTCCACCAAGCCCCGCAGTCCCACAATCCACATATAAAATAATCACTCAGCCGCTTATATTACTTATAAACTGTATGGCCGTGGCAGGCTTCTTGCTAACTGTTCTTATATCTTAAATTAACCCATTTCTATAAATCTATACCTTGCCACGTCACTTGTGGCTTACTGGTGTCTTTACATGTTGCTTATCCTGGCGGTGGCTGCCTTGTCCCTCCTTCTTCCTGTTTCCCCAATTCTCCT
Source organism: Peromyscus leucopus (assembly GCF_004664715.2). Taxonomy (NCBI): domain Eukaryota; kingdom Metazoa; phylum Chordata; class Mammalia; order Rodentia; family Cricetidae; genus Peromyscus; species Peromyscus leucopus. The sequence goes on along the minus strand of NC_051071.1, from coordinate 3,772,563 downwards.
CTCTCCTTGTCCCGCCTATACTTCCTGTCTGGTCACTGGCCATCAGTGTTTTATTTCTACAGAGCAATATCCACAGCACTTCCCCTTTTCTTCTTCTTTTTTTTTTTTAAAAAAAAATGGAAGGTTTTAACTTTAATATGGTAAAATTACATATAACAAAAAAATTATCGAGCAAGAATTGCAGTTACAATATTAAAGAAGATGTCCTGTCTTATATTTGTGAGTTTAAGGTTTTATATCTAACTTATCTTTTATCATAACTGAGGAAATTACAACTATCTAGTCTTCAACCACATCAAAGATAGTGTTTTTATACCTTCATAAATGAATGTCACATGGACTCATTGAGGGGCTAATACTAGAATTGGCATTGTTTTTGTCTATTTTTGAGACAAAGTCTCATATAGCCCAGATTGGCCTCAAACTTGCTCTGTAGCTAAGGCTCGGTTTGAACTGTCTTTCCTGCTTCTTCCTTTGAAGTGCTATGATTATAGGTGTGCACCACCATGCCTGGCTTAGAACTGGTCTATTCTTTTTTTTAACTGTTCTTATATGAGACAGAATATCTGGCAGGACTATACCATCCTAAGTGCATTTTAATTAAACTTGAATTAATCAATTATTCTTTTGAGATAATTTTCAGTCTGTAACCCAGGCTGTCCTGGAACTCACTATGTAGCCAGGCTTGCCTTCAATTCCTGGTGATCTTTCTGTCTCAGCCTTACCAGACTGCTGCTTGTAGCATCCCATGTAAGATGATTCAGAAAGATGACTGGAGATAGCATAGAGTTATATTTGTAAAGCCAGAGAGCAGATTTTAGGAAATGGAGAGCTCATAGTGTTGGTAGCAGAAGTAAATACTTGCCTATCTTGGGCCTTGGGCTTTAAAAAATATAAAAATAAAAAATGAAAATGGCCAGGCGGTGGTGGCGCACGCCTTTAATTCCAGCACTTGGGAGGCAGAGCCAGGTGGATCTCTGTGAATTCGAGGCCAGCCTGGGCTACCAAGTGAGTTCCAGGAAAAGGCGCAAAGCTACACAGAAACCCTGTCTTGAAAAACCAAAAAAAAAAAAAAAAAAAAAAAAAAAAAAAAAAAAAAAAAAATGCAGAATTTGAAGTTAGTGGAACAGTGGAAACAGGAAGTCACTGAAATGTGGGAGAAATTAGAAACTGAAACTGCAGCACTTAGGTAGTAGGTTATTGACATGATGGAAGAAGTATGTTGGGAATATCAGATTGGTAAAATGTACAATAATTACAATGGAAGGAAGAAGAAATGGAATGCAGAATGAGAAATGCCTGCAGTCAGTGTGACAAGTTCTGCATTCCAGCAGAACTTCTCTTCTGCCCAGCTCATCTAATTCTTGATAGTTTTGTCTTTTAAAATTATGTGTATGTATACTACTCCCCACTGTAAATAGTAAATATTTAAAAAACTATATGTCTGTGCCTGTGTTTGGGAGTGTGCCTATGAGGCCAGAAGTCATCAGATCTTTCTTGTAGCTGGAGTTACAGGCAGTCGTATGCTGCCTATTGTGGGTGCTGGGAACTGAATTTGGGTTCTCTGTAAAGAACACTATGAGCTCTTAACCTCAGAGCCATCTCTTCACCGCAGTTTGGTTCTTTTCTATCATTCAGTCATCTCTTTAGAGATTTCTCTGCCTGTCTCTTGATTTTGCTTACTCCGATTCCATTGAGAGCCAAGAACAGCTTTTTGGCTTTAAATCTTTCAAGGCTGTGATATTCTATAGAATAAAACCAAAAGTGCTTTGTTAAACTACAAACCCCATTCCTTTCCACCTTTCCCCTCAAGTTGTACTGACTTACTTAGAACTCTTATTTATAACTCTACAGACAGTTACATCTTTGAACATTTGAAAAATTGTAAGTTTTAAATGCGTTCTTTGTTAAGGGAGCAATGAAACTGAATAAAGGGGTCTTTCCTTACTTTATTTTTTTAAGACAAGGTCTTGTGTAGCTCAGGCTAGCCTGGTATTCACTATGTAGCTGAGGATGATCTAGGACTAACTTCTGATCTCCCTGCTTCTATCCTGAATATAGGAGTGAGGTTCCCCCACATCCTAGTTTATGTGGCACTAGGAATCTGCATTAACTGAGCTACAAGTTGCCCCCTCCTTTCCTGTCTTCAATTTTGAGACAAGAAAGGATCTTGCTGTGTCACCCAGGCTGACCCCAAAGTGGCAGTCCTCTTGCCTCAGCCTCCTCAGTTTAGTGATTACAACTGTGCATCACCATATGTGGTTAAGAAGAGGTCTTTCAAGCTGAATGTGATTTTAGTAAGTCACAATTGGTGTTTTTATTGGGCGATAAGGAATGCTTTTTTTGTTTTTTGAGACAGGGTTTCTCTGTGTAGCTTTGTGCCTCTCCTGGAACTCACTCTGTAGCCCAGGGTGGTCTCAAACTCACAGAGATCCTCCTGCCTCTGCCTCCCAAGTACTGGGATTAAAGGCGTGCTTCACCACCGCTCAGCAAGGAATGCTTTTAATCTAGAAAAGTTAAGGATTTAGTACATGTTTATGGATATGCTGGGTGATGTAGGGTAGTTTGCTGTTTTAATTTCAGCATTTGAAAATTACTCATAATATATATTCTTTCTTTTGTCTGGAAAAGAAAATAAAACAACAGGGACAGTGCTAGGAGTGTTCTGTTTGGACTAGTCTTTTAAAAATGAAAATATTTATTTATATTTATATGAGTGGTGTGGTGGTATATATTTGTACTTAGAGGATTTGGGAGGTGGAGGTAGGAGTCTCAGAATTCATGGTCATGTTTGCTATATTGTGAATTCAAAGCCAGCCTGGGCTATATAAGATTCTGTATCGAACAAAATAAAACAAGTTTCCTGTTTTGCAGTTATAATATATTATATTTTGGAGACAATCTCTTTAAGTCAAATCTTTACTCAGTTTTGTGATAAGTATATACTTAAGTAAATTTAGGAACCAGGTATGGTGGCACAGGCCATTAATCTCAGCCCTCTGAGAGGCCAAGGAAGTTGAATCTCTTTTGAGTTTGAGGTCAGCTTGATCTACCTAGTGACTTCCAGGCTAGCCAGGAATATGTAGTGAGACTGTCTCTAAAAACAAACAAAGAAACAAAAACTTAGGAAGAAATTCAACATACTGTTTTCTCTGCTGCTTTATGTGGAAGTAAACCTTACATCTGTGTATCCGCCTTCTTACAAGACACAGCTTATGTCCTGAGTAATACCTGAGCCGTTCTGTTGCCATTTGTATTCTTGTCCAAATGGTTAACATTTAGATAAATGTAAATAAAAATATGAAGTCAAATTATGATGTTTTGCCTAGTTCTTTAACATAATACTGTACTTGGAATATATTACTAAATGTTTCCTTTAATTTTCTAGGATGGATTTTTTTTTCTTTTAATGAAAGGTGTAAAACTGTTAGCTAATGCAGTTCCCTGACCTAGCTTTCCTTTCCTAAGTCTCAGTAAGTTTAAGCACAAAGAAATAGTGGCTTTTATAGATCTCTTCTCCTCTTTCTTTTTCTTTTTCTTTTCTTTTTTTAACATTTATTTACTTTATGTGTGAGCACTGTGCCATAGCTTGTGTGTAGAGGTCAGAGGACATCTTGTAGGAGTCAGTTCTGTCCTTTACTTGATGAACCACATCACTGGCCTTGTTTATTAGAAAGACTGATGGACACCTCTTACCCCTCACCCCCAAGACAGGGTCTTACTATGTAGCTCTGGCTGACCTGGAACTCACTATGTAGACCATGCTGGCCTTGACCTCACAGAGAACCACTTGCTTCTGCCTCCCAAGTGCTGGAATTAAAGGCATGCACCACTATGCCTGACCTCTAGCCTTACTTTTTAAAGTGATACGTAAAGCATAAAAACATGGACTTTTAAAGAACTAGTATATTGATTAGACAATTTCTTACCAGCAGTCTGCCTGGCAATACATATAAATTAATGTGTTTTGTAAGAAACATATATTTTGGTTGAGTCTAGGTAGTAAAATATGTAGTCATAACCATAAATAAGACTGCTTAATGCTTGGTCATTAAAATGAAAACCTACCTTAAGGTTTTTATATATCAAAATTGATACCCAAAGGCATTTTCTTTGGTTTAATTCTTTAATGTCTTGAATATTGTTTTATAATATTCTTGAAAATTCTTTGGTTATGATGTTTCTGTTGGCCTGTAAATAAATATTTGCCTTTTGTTTGGGTTTCAATAGGCCAGGAAAGTCTACCTTAATTCTTAATTGACAAACTTGGGTTAGAATGGGTCTAACTCAGATGCTTTTCAAGATTTCAAGCCTGTATCTTTTGGGTAGGTACAAATATTTCAGAACCTTGATCTTTCCCCTTCCAAGAATCTCTTCTGATATCTGGCTTTCAGCATTTCAGAGTATTGTGCTTTAGAGTATTTTTAAAATGGTGCTGGGAATTGAACTCAGGGTCTTACATGTGCTAGGCTACTAAGCTATTGCTCCAGTCCCTTTTAAATTTCTGAGTTTGAGGTCCAGGCAGGTCTTAAACTTGTGGTCCTCTTTGGGATTACAGACCAGTAGGGTAGGCGAATTTTAAGAATATTTTAGAGAACACAGTAGCATTCAAAATGTAGTCCTCTAAAGGTTAGAAGTTAATCAAACAAGTTACTATTTACTTCATACTTAGTTTTATTTTTTATTTCACAGATTAATTGTTTTGCAGCCAATGCAAAGTTGGTTTGATAAGCAGTGAGCTGCTTTTAATTCTCTAAACCCATATTGAGGTGAATGCCTTATATGACCAACTGAAAAATATATCAGACGATTTGTATTTCACATTAATCATCCAAGAGAACTATGGAGAAGGAACCATTAAAGTAATGTAGATTTTGCATTGATTATTCATAACAAACTGCACACCTCACATAACTTTGCTTATACCTCCCAATCAAAATAATCACCAATAATCACAAAATAATTGGAAATAATCTTGGAAATTAATTCTTTTATCTTCTTAGGTGTCTTTAAACATTGCAAGGATAAACCCTAGAAATTTACAGGCACTTGTAAATTCAAACAAGTAAAAACCTGGCATAATGTAGACATATCAACGAATTTACACATTATGCGGTGACATGAAAATTAATCTTTATTAATTTTTGTGGTGAGACAGAGGTTGCCAAGACAAGGGGGCTGCCTGGCCACTTCTGCCTCGTGCGAGTTTGTGTGCCTGTGCCCTTGCATTCTGCCTAAGAAACTAACCATGGACTTCTGAACTGACCTCAGGTGTCCATGCTCTAGAGAGAGGCGAGGGTAGGTGGCCCAGGATGTTGCTGAGAGAGTTATCCCTCCCAGTAGCTGGGCATGCGGCTGGCTCCTTACCTTGCCGGGAACCCCGCGGTGGTCAGTGCTGCCTTGCCAGAAGCGCCGGCTGTAGTTTGTGATGTAACCAACCAGCTTGTCCTGGTAGGGGAAGTCCACTTTCCAGATGAGGGACCCGTAACCAAACACCCACATCTTTCTGAACCCTGACCGGTACCCCGGCGACAGAACAGGACTGCTGCTGACGCGAATAACTGGCTGCTCAAAGTGGCGCAGGCGCGCTGGCCACACCTGATATGAGGCGCAAAGCACACTGGGGTTGTGGTCCTCGGGAACCTTTTCAGAGCTTCTATGGACCCACAGATCTTTCTGCAGCCAGGGAAAGTCGAGATGCCAGACAGGGTGAGGCGGAGGAGGGGCGGGAGTCGGGGGAACTACATTACCCACAACTCTTCAGAGACTGGTGACCCTGAGGTTGGAGCAGCCCCCTCCCCCCTGTTTTTTTTACCCTAGAGAGAGAGGGGAAAGGAGAAAAGGTAGGACTCCTGGCTGGTGCTGTCTTAAAAGACACACATACGGGCGCCACAGTTGGCACGTAGGCATTTTGTTGTGTTTTGAAAATTGGCTAGCTGCCCACATGTAACAGTTGCCAGAGTAGCAGAACCCGGAAGTGTAATACTTATAATGACCTTGAAAAAAAATCCTCTGTCCTTTGCCTTTCACATAGAAGCAGAAGTTTTATAACAGTAGTTTTATGTTCGTGAAAGAGCAACTAGATTCTAGTGGAAGCTGCTTACGTATTTAAACTGCCAAGAACAGTCGTGTTCATACTTAATGTTCTCTGCATCTCAGAGAAGAAGGTTGGTTTTTACAGTATTTTTTTTTTTTTTTTTTTTTTTTTACAGTTTTTACAGTACTGTGTAGAGTCCCTTTCTCAGATGAATGGGGGTATTGTTTTGTTTGTTAATGGGAAACTTGGAGGATGATATATATTCTTTACTGAACACTTGGATTGTTGAGGAGACCCCTTATATTTAGTTTCAAATGTATTGTTTCTCCTGGATTTCCTTAACTCCTAAGTTGTTTTCATTGCCTCCCCCTCCAAGTAGCGTTATTCTTGCAGAGCTATGGCAGGGCATTTTAAAATTTAGTTAAAAACACTAATAGGAAAATCTGTAGAATCACAGATGACGATTGGGAAACCTGTTTTCTTAAGTCTTCCTTTGGGCTGTGTTCTTTATATTCTTTTTTTTTTATTTTTATTTTTTTTTCCGAGACAAGGCTTCTCTGTGTAGCTTTGTGCCTTTCCTGGAACTCACTTGGTAGTCCAGGCTGGCCTCGAACTCACAATGATCCACCTGGCTCTGCCTCCCGAGTGCTGGGATTAAAGGTGTGCGCCACCACCGCCCAGCTTATATTCTTTTTTTTTTTAAAGACTTATTTATTTATCATGTATACAGTATTCTGCCTACATGTATGCCTGCCATATCTCATTATAGATGGTTGTGAGCCACCGGTTGCTGGGAATTGAACTCAGAACCTCTGGAAGAGCAGCCAGTGCTCTTAAACTCTGAGCAATCTCTCCAGCCCCTGTTTTTAGTATTCTTAAGATTATAGTGTATTATGTATTTGAATTGCTCAAATATTGAAAATTAAGTGACACACACACACACACACACACACACACACACACACCACACACAGTCACACCCTACCCCCAAAGACCAAAATGAGTTTTGTTTTATGTCTTTGATTGGCATCTCACTGAAAAGCAAGCTAATGTTGCCATAAATGTTGTTACAGTGGCTTAAATAGTAAGGAAACATACCAATTCTCTCAATTTGTAGGGATTTTTAAAGCATATATTCCAGGCAAAGGTTCTTAACACTGAACTCATGCAGGGTTTTGAAAGAAGCTGAGGAGCCAGTAACTGAAACTAGAAAATTTGGCTTGGATGTGCATTCTACTGGAGAGAAACGTGTTTCATGAATCTCTCCATGAAGTCAAGCATCCTAAGAAATACTATAGTCTGTTCATTAGTGCTATTCCTCATTGAAACCATCATGGTTCTATCTGGGGGTGTGTAAGAGTAGAAACCTTAATCATTGCCCATTCGTGAGGATTTCTGTTTCTAATCTTTAGCATTATTAGAGGAGAATACTAATGCACCCAGGTTTAGAGAATATGTCTTGAAAAGCAGTCATAAGAAGCTGCTGCAAAGAAAAGACCAACTTAAGAATAATCAGGCCTTTTCATAATTTTTCTAAGTGGTGGTTTCACAATGCCTGGCATAGTTATTTTTCTTAACCTGTTTGCTATTATTTTTCTTATATACCTCCTACATTTGGAAAAATTCATATATACAGAAAAGTTTATAAAAGTGTAGTTACTATTTATATTTCATGTCATGAGTGAGCCTGTCATGAATATTTACCAACATTTAAAGCATTTGGAATAAGTTGCATGTGTTATCACTTTTTATTGTTTATTTATTTATTTATTTATTTTAACTGGAAAAAGTTACATTCAAGATATTCATTAATTACACTCATGGTATTAATTACATTTGTGGTATTCATTGATTACATTCGCATCATTCATTCAATAATTATATTTATGATATTCATTAATTACACTAATTGTATTGATTTATTACATTCATCATATTATGTCCTGATACTACTGTCCATTTGTGGGACTTTTCCATCACACAAAACAGAGATTGTGTACTTAGGAAATAATTGCTCTATATTTTTTTCTTCTCCATCTTGAGATAACATCTAATCTTTCTATCTCTATGAATTTGTATATTCTATATATTTCATGTAATACAATTCTATAGTATTTGTCCTTTTTTAAAATTAATTATTTTTCTATTATGAGCTTGATACAGTATAAATTCTTATCGTAATAGTGAAATGTTTGATTTAGGCTTACCTAGTAATTGAGTAAAACCAAAACTTATTGTAAGCCACAGTCATCCTAGGGTCCCCCCTGTTATATAGCCTCCCTGGTTCTGTGGGTTGCAGTCTGATTGTTCTTTACTTTATATCTAGAATCCACTTATGAGTGAGTAAATACCATGTTTGTCCTTCTGAGTCTGGGTTACCTCACTCAGGATGATATTTTCTAGTTCCATCCATTTGCCTGCAAATTTTATGCTGTCATTGTTTTTCTCTGCTGAGTAGTACTCCATTGTGTATATGTACCACATTTTCTTAATCCATTCTTCAGCTGAAGGGCATGTAGGTTGTTTCTATGTTCTGGCTATTACAAATAGTGCTGCTATGAACAAAATTGAGCATGTATCTTTGTGGTTCTGAATCAGCATTCCTTGGGTATATGCCCCAAGAGTGGTATGGCTGAGTCTTGAGATAGATCGATTCCCATTTTTCTGAGAAACTGCCATACTGATTTCCACAGTGGTTGTACAAGTTTACATTCCCACCAACAGTGGAGGAGTGTTCCCTTTACTCCACATCCTCTCCAACATTGACTGTCATATGGCTTTCAATCTGTTCTACTTTGATGATACTTTACATTTTCTGTGTTGGACCACATTTATTTATCATTCCTATGAAACTGTAAACAATTTGAGACAGGATCTTTGTGAGTATATAGTCCTCATTGCCGATCATTTTTAGCTGGTGCTTAAAACATAACTGCTAATTGAATGATTGAATGTTTGTTAATAAATGTCTTCACTTACTGTAATGGACCTTTCTACCCAGTTAGATTAAATTAATTTGTAGCTGACATTGGCTGTTTTGGCTTGTTATAGAATCAACTTCTACTGTACCGTTTTATTTTAAAGGTGACCATGCATAAGTTTAAATTTACTATTGAGACTATTTTCTGCTTATTTTTAACCTCTTTCTTCAAAAAATTTATCCAAAATTTTTGGATAAATTACTTACAATATGGTTCTAGAAAGTTTTCATCAGTATTGGGCTAGATACATTGGCATTTTCTGACAAGCCTCCTCTCCCAAGGACCATTAGGAAAAATCAAAAGTGGAATGGGAATAGTACTGAGAAGGTTACTTCTTAGGAGATAACTGTTTGCCTGAGAATCCTGACTCTTAGCCCAACATATATATGCTAATAGTTTGTGAGAGTCATATACTGAGATCTTTGTGGGACTTTGATTGCCAGAGAACATGAAATGAAATGAGCTTTGAAGGGAGGTGATTATGATGAGGGCAGTGATACTTGTGTACAAAGGCTGCACTGTCTATCTGGCTATTGTTTGTTGACTTTGTTGTATTCATTCATTCAGACACTTTGAAGGATTGAGCTCCCAAGTGTTTATCCACTTCTGGAAAGGACCAACAAGAGTAGGAAAATGAGGTTCCTTGCTTATTCTTGCTTTAATGAATAAACACTGTTCATTCCTATCTTTTTGTTTTAAAAACCTTTTCGGGTTTGTTTCCTACAGAGGGTAGTAAAATGGGATTCACAAGTGGTCATTAGTAATAGAGTCTCTGTGTTTTGGTGTGATGTGAATAGGTAGTCCACAGGAAAGATCTGACAGATATTCCTGGAGGGAGAAAGATTGAAAGTAAAAACTACCCCGGTCATTTAAATAATATTGCTAGGAACTGACATGAGAGATGTTTGGGTTGGGCTATAGCAGAGGCTATGTGTGCCATGACAGTTTCTCCTATTTTTCTCATGTGAGATGCTAGACTGTGATGTGCTGATTTCTAGTTTAGTGTTGTTTTACTGACTAGTATTATCTTTCTGCCTTGTTTTGTAGACTGATCAAAAGGATGGATTTTACAGAGGCTTACTCAGGCACGTGCTCTACAGTTGGACTTGCTGCCAGAGCAGGCAATGTTAAAATTTTACGGAAACTGCTCAAAAAAGGTCGAAGTGTGGATGTTGCTGATAACAGGGGATGGATGCCAATTCATGAAGCAGCTTATCACAACTCTGTAGAATGTTTGCAGATGTTAATTCATACAGGTAAAGTAAATACAAGGTCTGGGAGACTGGGTATGTAAGCTGAAATAGTAAAATAAAAAGATGGTAATAAGTGATAGCATTTGTTTCCTTTTCTATAATCCTAAAATAAGTACCTCTCCTATTAAGGATGATGAGATTTCTGCCTTGGATGGCGTTCCATCTAGACATCTATGAATATTGTCTTTTATATGGAAGTGTTTGTACTTTATTTACTTACTTTACATTTATTTATTTACATATTTGTAGCTAGAGTTTTCCTGCCTTGCCCACAGTCAGGACAAATCTTTGTCACCCACCAGTCCCACAGCCGCTCAGACCCAACCAAGTAAACACAGAGACTTATATTGCTTACAAACTGTATGGCCGTGGCAGGCTTCTTACTAACTGTTCTTATATCTTAAATTAATCCATTTCTATAGATCTATACCTTGCCACATGGCCTGTGGCTTACCGGTGTCTTCACATGCAGCTTGTCATGGTGGCAGCTGGCAGTGTCTCTCTGCCTCAGCCTTCTGCTTCCCAGAATTCTCCTCTCTCCTTGTCCCACCTACTTCCTGCCTGGCCACTGGCCAATCAGTGTTTTATTTATTGACCAATCATAGCAATTTGACATACAGACCATCCCACAACACATACTTATTTAATTTGTGTTTGTGAGGCATGCATGTAGCATGTACTATGCATGTCTGTGGAGGTCAGAGGATAACTTGAGGAAGTTAGTTCTCCCCTTCTGTCATGTGGGTTCTGGGGATTAAATTTAGGTCATCAGTCTTGGCAGCAAGGGTCATTCCCCTCTAAGCCATGTCACTGGCCCTTTTGTTTATTTTTGACTTTTTTTTCCCCTTTGAGACAGGGCCTTATGATATAGCCCTGGCTAACCTGGAACTCATTATATAGAGTAGGCTGGCCTAGAACTCAGAGATCTGCTTGCCTGTTCCTCCTGAGTGCTAGGATTAAAGGCATATACTACCATGCCTAGCCCTTTTGTTTTTATTAATTATGCCGGGTGTTGTAGGGTAGTATGCTGTTTTAATTTTAGCATTTGAAAATTACTCATAATATATATTATTTCTTTTGTCTGGAAAATGAAATAAAACAACAGGGACAGTGCTAGGAGTGTTCTGTTTGGACTAGTCTTTTTAAAAATGAAAATATTTATTCATCTATCTATCTATCTATCTATCTATCTATCTATCTATCTATCAATCATCTATCAGTGTTCTGCCTATTTGTATGTATGCATACCACATGCATGCCTGGTGCCCTCGGTGGTCAGAAGAGGAGGTTCCCCTGTGTAGTGGTATTTGCTCTGCCCATGACCTTGAGCTGTAGGGCCCAAAGGAGGTGGTGCTTCTTGCTGTTGTGACCTCTTAAAAGGAAAGAGAAAAGGGTCACATGTCCCTTCTCCCTATTGCCTGCAAGGTAAATTTGCTCCCAGTCAGATCAGACTTCAGCTGTCTACTCTGTTCTGTGTTTGTGAGTGTATTTCTTCAATTTATATCTTAATAAATCCCTATTACTTATTAAATAGATTCACGTGGATTGATCTTAATAGGATCTGGAACTGGAGTCACAGATGGTTGTAAGCCACTGTGTTGGTGATGGAAACCAAACCCTGGGCCTCTTCGAGAGCAGTAAATTCTCTTAACCACTGAGCCATCTCTGCAGCTCCTAATCTTTTTTTTTTTTGTAACACTTTTCATTGTCCTTACTTTTGAGGAATTTTCCTATTACTTGGGCTTTATATATGTAGTACAGCATGGACCAGAGTACCTGCCTTTATAGTGCTTGCATTGTTAGGGGAGATAGATAAGAAATGGATTAAAACAAAACAAAACAAAAACCCCAATGAGCAGGATTGTTTCATTTTTGAAAAAAAGCAGGAGCAGAATGGAAAGTGATATTGCACATATTTTCATAACTTTGCATAAGGAATGCTGAAAGCTTGAACCATATTTGGCAGCATTCAGTGCTGCCAGCCTGGCTTCTTTCTCCAGGGACAGCCTATGAAGTATAACCCGCACTCCACTGAGTAAAAGGTCTGTGCTGGAGAGACAAGGATGAAGGATAACTACTGGTGATGGAGTGCAGTGTCCAAATGCTTGATTTACATTATTTATCTGCTGTTAGAGGTCATATATATTACACTATTGTTAATCCCACTGGAATAGAAAAGACCATTACCACATTTCTTGATCCAAATTTGAAGTAAACTTTATTAAATACTGACCAGGACTATGGACACTGGCCAGGTCCATATCCAATAATTCCAGTGTTTACATGGGCAAAACCTATAAGGCTCCATACTTCCTGACTTTGTCCAATCGGGTACAAGCATACATTCTGACATACTTCCTGCCTAAGTACGTCTCAAGTACATGTCGAGATCAAACACATCTTGTGCAGTTGGGGCAGCCAACGTTGTTTATGGAAGTGAAAACATATGGCTTGTTATCTTACATCAACAACAGCCCCCAGCATTCCAGGAAGTTACCTATCCTTGGACAAGTGGGGACTTACAGGTTAGAGGCATTTTTTTGTTTTATAGATCTCTTAAGCACAGTTATTAAAACTTAAAACATAACTTAAGCTCTCACACTATCCCCAAAAGTTTTTGTTTGGATTGAGAAGACCAAAAATCAGAGAACTTGACCTATTGAAGGTTACCTAAGTATTTAGTTTGGATTCCTATTTGTCTGACTCTGATGCCCTTGTTTTTTGTTTGTTTGGGTGTTTTTTGTTTCGTTTTGTTTTGTTTTTTCCTACCATACCATCCTTCTAACACTTAACAGAAGTAGACATTAATAGCATTTGGCTAATTTTTTTGAGACAGTGTTTTATTTAGGACCTTGTACTCTGATTCACTGTCCATTTCCTAGGTGTTAGGATTATATGCATGTGTTATCATACCAGACGTATTCAGTGAGGATGAGTATAACTGCCCATGCTATAACACTTTCCTTGTATTTCACTGATCACAGTAAACTTGTCACAGGTGTAGCTGCTTAGACCTTATTACACTGGTTACTTTAAACAGTGTCCTATACGTTTTACCTGAACTATCATCCCTTGGAAACCCCTTGTTACTTAACTGGTTTATATAAAAGCATTCTTTATTATATAATATCTACTTCTGTGACCAACTTGTTGTCTTTTTTTTTTTTTTTTTTTTTTTTTTTTTTTTCGAGACAGGGTTTCTCTGTGTAGCTTTCGCTTTCTGGAGCTCACTTGTAGCCAGCTGCTCGAATCACAGCGATCACCTGCTCTGCTCCGAGTGCTGGGATTAAAGGCCTGCGCCACCAACGCCCGGCTTGTTGTTGTCTTTTTAAATGACTATTTTATTATTTTATGCATATAGTTTTTTTTTTGCCTGCAGGTATATTTGGATACCGCATGTGTGCCTGCTGCCTGAGGAGGCTGGAAGAGGGTGTTGGATCCCCTGGGACTGGAGTTGTAGACAGCTGTGAGCCTCCATGTAGTTTCTAGGAATCAACCTTTTTCCTCCACAAGAGCAGCCAGTGCTCTTAACTGCTGAGCCAACTCTCCAGCCTCTTTTGTGTTTTAAAAATTAACCAAGATGTGGTAGTACATGCCCTTAATCCCAGCATTCAGGAGTCAGAGGCATAGCTCTTGTGAGTTTGAGGACAGCCAGAGTTCCATAGTGAAACCTGGTCTCAAACAAACAGACAGACAGACAGACAAATCCCCAAACAAACCACTACCACCATCAGAATAAAATTATCAGCCAGGTGGTGGTGGTGCACACCTTTAATCCCAGCACTCGGGAGGCAGAGGCAGGCAGATCTCTGATTTCGAGACCAGCCTGGTCTACAGAGCGAGATCCAAGACAGGCACCAAAACTATACAGAGAAACCCTGTCTTGAACGCCTCCCCCCCCAAAGAAAAATTTTCTAAATCTGTCATCTGTTATCCATCCATCCATCCATCCATCCATCCATCCATCCATCCATCCATCTCACCGTTTATTTGAAGAAGTCTAAACTTTTTTAGATACATACATAAGAAGTAGGTATTTTCTCATTGAACCTGGAGGTTGCTGATTGAGCTTGACTGAATGGCCAGCGAGCACAGAGATCTTCCTGTCTTTGCCTTCCTGTGCTGGGATTACATGTTTGTACTATAGCACCCAGCTTGTATGTGGGTCCTGGGAATTTAATTTATATCCTCATGCTTTCATGGCAAGCACTTTATTGGCTGAGCCACCTCCTTAGCCCCTTTACATTTTTTTATTCTCTGCCTTGTTCATACTTACCACTGAACTGTATTCTCTGTCCTACTTTTTTTGGGCGTGTGGGCGGGGGGGATCGTGGTTATTGCTGTTTTTTGAGACAAGGTCTCTGTATTCCTAGCTAACATGGCACTTACTGTAGATCTGGCTGGCTTTGAATTGCCTGGCTATTCCTTTTGATTGCTGGGATTAAAGGAGTGCACCACTATGCCCAGCCTCTAGCCCTATTTTTTAAAGTGATACATAGAACAAAAAATTTTATGAGTTCTATTTGGTGTTTCAAAGCATGTGTATATTATGTAGTATTTAAATATGAATAAACATGCTTATTTCTTGTGTGTGTGCTCATGTGAGAGAAAAGCATTCAGAATCTTTTGAAGATTTTTTTTACTTATATGGAAGTATGTGTGTCTGTGTGAGTGGATGTCAAATGTGCACAGATGCCAGTGAGTCTAGAAGAGGGTTTCAGATCCCCTGGAGCCGGCGTTTCAAGTAATTGTTAGCTGGCTGACTTGTGTGTGTTGGGGGTGGTGGTGGTAACTGCATATGAGTGCCAGTGCCCACAGAGGCCAGAAGAAAGCATTGAGTCTCCTGGCGCTGGAGTTACAGGTGGTTGTTTGCTGCCTGATGTAGATACTGGGAACTAAACTTAGGTCCTCTGTAATAGCAGTGTGCTCTTAAACCCTATCTAATCTAGCCTCTTCACTTAATTTTTGAGGTAGAGTCTCTCACTGAATTTGGAGCTTATTGATTAGGCTAGGCTGTCTGGCCAGTGAGCTTCAGGGATCATGCTGTGAGGACAGGGAGACATCAGTGCTGGGATTCCAAACTTGGTCGTCATGCTTGTGTAGCAGACACTTTCACTGTCTGAGCCATGTCCCCAGTGCCAACATGTCTTATTCTGAGCTGAATATGAGTGACTGAGGCCCAGGAATATGGATTTAAGTTGTACCCAGTAACATGTTTCAACATGCAAGTGGTTTCATGTTAAGATTAACGATTCTATGAGGTTGATGGACAGAGTAAACATTGTGATTGTAGAGTATTGGGATGTTGCAGGTGAAGAGCCAAAATTGTCTAGGGTTATCTTTAGTCTTTTTAGTAATATCCATCTATCAATCCCCCATATCTGTTTCTGAGCTAACATCCTTTTAGCTATTGGGTAAAAAGTTTTGGAGTCTATTAACATAATAAATTATTAGCTTCCAGCAACCCAAAGCTAAGGATGTCATCAGTTAACATATAAAACCTGTAGCACAGCCATTTCCATCTTGCTGTAATCCAAATATCTAATGTTTCCACTATTGTGTTTGGAAGATGTCTGTGTAATATATGCTTTTGGTCTGTGAATATAAAAGTTCATGTGACTGCTTCTACATTGGAACAAAGGAACCTGAATCCATCTTTCCAGACCATGGTTATTCATATTTGGCTCAAAATAGGTTATCTCTTACACCTTTTGAAATAAGGGATGTTTTGCATTGCTAAATCTTGATATTGTAATCTGCTTGACACAAGCTTTTCTCACCTTTGTGATCAGCACTTTTGAGATTTGGCCTCACCAAATTTAGCTCAATTACTGATATATGGTTCTGTTT
The DNA here is from genome assembly GCF_004664715.2 of Peromyscus leucopus. Taxonomy (NCBI): domain Eukaryota; kingdom Metazoa; phylum Chordata; class Mammalia; order Rodentia; family Cricetidae; genus Peromyscus; species Peromyscus leucopus. The sequence continues at coordinate 3,756,442 of NC_051071.1, read as the reverse complement.
TTATTTTTTAATTCATTTTCTACCAGGAACCATGTAGTTTTGATTTTGATCTTAGTGGGCCAGTAAAACCCAAAATGATAGTTTTTTTACCTATCATTGTTAAAAGTAATAAGCTAGCTTATTATTTATAAGTAAAAGTATACTTTGTGTCAAAAGATGTAGGATGTGGTTCATTGGAGAATGTTTGGCCCCCACCTTTGTTACTTCTGCACAGATGGCTGACACGGGTCCAGCTCACAAGGTCCCAACTCTTAAGTGAAATCAAGAACTCACAAGGTTTATGGAAGAACTATGTAATCACAGTGCTTGCCCATTAGGAAGTCTTTCATGCCTACTTTGTTTAAAGGTTAGAAAGTAGATGAGGTGCCACTCTGCCTTCAATGGAAAAATGAACAGAGGCTGAGGCATTAAAAACTGAGCCATTTTCTTCAAGTAGCCCTCTTGTCAGGAAAGGAAGAAAGTTAGAGTGATAGTTGATGACTTAGTCAGTACAAAACTGATAAGTTCCTTTGGTAAAATTCACACATTGATGTAAGGGAGCCAGTTAATTATTGGAACTCCAAATCAATTTAGATTGGGTTCTGAAACTCCCCCATCTCTCTAGAGTCTTACTCTGTAGCCCAGACTAATCTTGAACTCACAGTCCTCTTGCTTTAGCCTACCTAGTGCTGGAATTGCAAATGTTCAGCCTTGGCCAGACTGAGCCCTTCTTTAACTTAACAACTTATTGTTGTTAAGTGTGTTTGTGTGTTCACGTGTTTGCATGTATGTGCATGATCTGTGTATGAGAGGGTGAGTATTCCATGGTTCATGCATGGCAACAGAAAACTTTGTGGCTTTGGTTTTCTCTTTCCACCTCTTCGTGTGTTCCCAGGATTGACCTTAGGTTACCAGGCTTATGTGGCAAGTGCTTTTGCCCACTGAACCATCTCACTGAAAACCTTTTTAAAATGTTACTTTGGAGACTTAATTTAGAGCAACTCCTTCAATACATAAATAATGGAATGATTACATATCTACCTGCATTTATTGTTTTATAAAATTCAAAGTATAATCATAATTCCATTGAATCCCCCTAAAGATTAGGCCAGCTAAATGTTTATCCATGTTTCATGGTTATTGAACTTGAGCTACAGAGAGTTTAAGTAGCTTGCTTAGAGTGTAATCCAAATTATAACCTGCAAAGCCAGGATTGTAGCCTGACTCTTCCAATTCCAAATCCAAATATTACCTTCCTGAAATTGTGTTTTTGTTTGTTTTGTTTTGTTTTTAATTAAATTCTTTAACCAAGTCACTGTCCAAACAGAATTTTCTACAATGCTCTACCTAGTTAGTGTAAGGCAGGCACATCACATGCTGACGCTGTCTGGTTGCCAAGGGTACTCCACTTGGGCCACTCTGACCAAGCTCCTTTCCCTTCTTACATTCTGCTAACAGGACAGTAACTCAAGGTGCAGAGTGAATGGCATAGTGCTAGGTTGAGTCTGTGGACTGCACACCTAGTCCCATGTCAGAAGTTTCGTTTCCTTGTGATAGAATGTGAATTTATTTATTTATTTGTTTGTTTGTTTGTTTGCTTTCGAGACAGGGTTTCTCTGTGTAGTTTTGGTGCCTGTCCTGGAACTCACTCTGTAGACCAGGCTGGCCTCAAACTCACAGAGATCCATCTGGCTCTGCCTCCCAAGTGCTGGGATTAAAGGCGTGTGCCACCACTGCCCAGCTAGAATGTGTGTTTATGCAAGTCGTACTTGTGGTTTTCATTTAAGAGGTGAGAATTAAGCTGTTTCCTTGGTGGAATGAATCTCTACATAAATTATTATTGTTTCCCTTCCTAGTCCTGGGGATTGAACCCAGGACCTCATACATGCTAGTTCAGTGTTCTACCAATGGAACTAAATTTTTGTTGCTATTATTGTTTGGGAAATTTAGCTCTTTCTTCTTGTCATTAATTCATTTATTCATCCACCCATTTGTATCTGTATGGACTCAGGGATATTAATTTTGTACTTTGGGTTATAGCCTTATACATTATTATTATCTTAAATAGTTTTGGCTAGATAGGCCTGAATGTCTTTTTGACATTTTTTCTGAGTACATTTTTTACTTTGTGACCCTATAAATATGCTACAGGTTCCTTTTGTATATTCTTATATCCAACCATGGAACCAGCCTTTTTTTATTTTATTTTATTATATTTTATTTTATTATTTTATTAAATACCATTCAGTTCTACATATCAGCCACGGGTTCCTCTATTCTCCCCCCTCCCACACCCTCCCCTTACCTCCAGCCTACCCCCCATTCCCACCTCCTCCAGGGCAAATCCTCCCCTGAGGACTGCGATCAACCTGGTAGACTCAGTCCAGGCAGGTCCAGTCCCTTCCTCCCAGACTGAGCCAAGTGTCCCTGCATAAGCTCCAGGTTTCAAACAGCCAATTCATGTAATGAGCACAGGACTTGGTCCCACTGCCTAGTTGCCTCCCAAACTGATCAAGCCAATCAACTGTCTCACCTATTCAGAGGGCCTGATCCAGCTGGGGGCCTCTCAGCCTTTGGAACCAGCCATTTTTATGAGAACTCATTTCTTTTGTTGGAGAATGATATTTAAAACTAAGATCTAGTTACTGGTGTGTGATTGCTTTTAAACCTTTTCAGTAGAAAGAACTAGAAAATATTTATAATCATTTTGTAGAAATGTAATGTAGAAAATGGATGTATAATCCATGTGTGTATGTGTGTATACATTATAGTTATTTCTATATCTATATTAAGTTAGTACTCTTAAATGGTTTTGTACTCATGTCTGGACTATAATCTACAATTACATTCTAGATTCATTCTGGCTTACCCTGTTACTTATATGTACCCTCTCTCTTTAGCAGAGCTGTAGTACATTATTTGTTTGTTGTAGTCTGTACATAAAATAGTTTTAGAATTGTTCCTGTCTGTCTTGTAAAAAAAATCCAATCCATTATCAACTACAGTACAATGTTTATATACAGTTATGGGGGAGTCATATGTTTGTAGTCAAAACAATATTTTCAGAAATTTTGTTGGGTATCATTTTGTCTCTTCCTCCTTAGAGAGTTTATGATGTATTCTGGAATACAATTAGTTTCTTCTGTCACAGTCTATATTCTGTTTTTTGGTTTTAAAAAAAGGCCTTCATCAATATGGCTTTGTGAGTAAATGTGCTTGCTGTCAAATCTGATGACCTGTTTGAGTTCTACATGCATTCTATGGTACATGAATGTATGTAGATGTAACAGTCTTATTAAATAAGAAACACAGAGCCAAATGCAGAGTTAAAAGCCCAAGAGGTCAGAGCAGTAGCTGAGAGGTGAGACTTAAAACCACCTTCTTACCCTTCCTGCCGCTGCTGTCCTTCCCCTCAGCAAGAGGCCTACTTCCTGTGTATCTGTCTTTTTATTGACTTTCTGTTCTGCCTTCTTATTGGTTGTAAATCCAACCACATGACCTCCTAGTCACTGCCTGTCTTTACAGACCTCTAGGTCTCTGTGGTTGATATTGAGATTAAAGGCGTGTGTCTCCATGCTGGCTGTATCCTTGAACACACAGAGATCTGCTTGTCATGTGATCTGGATTAAAGGTGTGCGCCACCACTGCCCGGCTTCTGCTATGGCTTGCTATTAGCTCTGACCCCCAGGCAACTTTATTTATTAACATACAAATGAAATCACATTTCAGTGGTATTGTGTTCCCCAAAATATTGTGCACTCTAATAAACTTATCTGGGGTCGGAGAACAGAACAGCCACAATATTAAACATAGAGGTTAAGCAGTGGTAGCACACGGCTTTAATCCTATCACTTGGGAGGCAGAGATCCATTTGGATCTCTGTGAGTTTAAAGCCACACTGGAAACAGCCAGGCATGGTGAGTCATGCCTTTAATCCCATGAAGTGAGCCTTTAATCCCAGGAAGTGATGGCAGAAAGGTATATAAGGCGTGAAAACCAGGAACTGACTGGTTAAGTTTTCAGGCTTTCAAGAAGCAGTTCAGCTGAGATCCATTTAGATAAGGACACAGAGGCTTCAAGTTTGAGGAAACAGGATCGGCTGAGAAGTTGGCCAGGTGAGGTTAGCTGTGGCCTGTTCTGTCTCTCTGATCTTCCAGCTTTCACCACAATAACTGGCATCAGGTTTGATTTTATTAAAAAGACCTCCTAACAACTTGCGCTACAAATGTACACATGGGTGCGTGCATGCATGCAAATGAATAAATGAATGTTATAATGTAAAGTATTTAAATGGATAGATTAAGAATACTACTGACCGGTCTTGTGTGTCAATTTGACACAAGCTAGAGTCATCTGAGAGGAAGGAGCCTCAGTTGAGGAAATGCCTCCAGAAGATCCAGCTCAAAGGCATTTTCTCAATTAGTGATCAGTGGAGGAGGGCCCAGCCCATGGTGGGAAATGCCATCCCTCAGCTTGTGGTCCTGGGTTCTATAAGAAAGCAGGGTGAGCAAGCCACATGAAGCAAGCCAGTAAGCAGCACCCCTCCATGGCCTTGGCATCAGCTCCCTGCCTCCACGATCCTGCCCTGTTTGAGTTCCTATCCTGACTTCCTTCAGTGATGAACAGCAATGTGGAAATGTAAGGCAAATAAATCCTTTCTTTTCCAACGTGCTTTTTGGTCATGGTGTTTTGTTGCAGCAATAGAAACCCTAGCTAAGACCAGTTGGTACCAGCAGTAGGGATTGCTTTGACAGGCAGACCGTGCTTTTGTTCGAAGGAATATTGACTTTGGGACTGTGGACTAAAAAACAGTTGAATGCTTTAAATGCTGCTTAATGGGCCATACTAGTAGGAGCATGGTAGACAGTGGTGCTGAGTGTGACTTGATGAACTGTGGGGGCCTTGCTCAAGAGGTTACAGAGGAGAAGAATTTTGGTATGTGGCCTAGAGATCATTCTTGTGATATTTTGGTGAAGAATGTGGCTGCTTTTTGTCCTTATCTGAAGAGTCTACCTGAGACAAAAGTGAAGCATTTTAGATTATAGACTTTGTCATTCATGCGGTTATTAGTGGAAAATCTTTTGAAGATTTATAATGAGAAGGAATGAGCTGAGCAAGGAGAATAACAGATTAAGAAATGGAATAAAAGGTGTGGTGAGCTCATGGCAAGATCCCACCCAGCTAAGTGTCCAGCTTGTGGAAAGAAACTAAAGAAAAGCTTAGAGCTCAGTTTTGGTGGTGCACATCTTTAATCCCAGCACTTGAAAAGCAGAGACTTGCAGATCTCTGATTTTGAGGCCACTCTGGTATACAGAGCAAGTTCCAGAATATCCAAGCTTAGGCAGTGAAGGTAACTATTGAAAATAGAAAGTTGGTGAAGATATATTTGAATCAGGGGGCCATGTTCCAGCCCCAGTAAGCAGCAGAACTTGGCAGCTTTGGCCATGTGGTTCTGGAGTTAAGGTGAAAGGGTTAAACTCTTCCACTTTCAAAACTGAATTTAGGTTCCAGTTCTCTGAGAAGGATAAACAGGTATCTTTTCCAACAAAGGGCTATTTATCTCAAGGCCCTTATATTCAGGGTCAAGGGAGAGTACAAACAAACACAGAGGACAAACCCAGCAGCCCCTTCTGAGTCACATTCAAGCTTGTGCAGATGTGTCCAAAAATTATGACTAAACCTCAGCCAATTAAAAATATGCTAAACAAGCCAGGCAGTGGTGGCACACGCCTTCAATCTCAGCACTCTGGAGGCAGAGGCCAGCCTGGTCTACAGAGTGAGTTCCAGGACAGGCTCCAAAGCTGTCTCAAAAAAACAAAAACAAAAACAAAAAACAAAACAAAACAAAACAAAACAAAAACGAAACAAAGTAAGCAATTAGGTAGCTAATCCTGAAACTCCCCTTGACTGTGCTTAAAATGAGCTTTTACGTCCCTTTAGGAGTCATCGCTATTTTGTACAGGTTTGTGACCCCACATGTATGTGGTATAACAAATGTTCTTTGTTCTTGCATACTATTTGAGTCTGGGGTCTTCTTCAGCGTTTCCTCCGATCCTACATACGATGTGTTGGAGGCAGAGGTATCAGGACAGCATCAGTCTTTGGATGCCAGGCCCATAAGGAGAGAATTTTTTTTGTGGAGGAGGAACATGGGGAAGACTGACTTTATTTTGTCAGTGTCTTCTTTGTCTATAGTTTGGGCTGAGTCTTGGCAGCAGGTGTTGCGTTGGGGCATCTTGCCCAGTGGTCATTGTTATCAGCAATTCAGATGGCATTGTCATTTTGTTGTTCCATATCTTCTTTGGAGACTGTGAATCATTATTAGGAGCTGGGAGTCTCTTGTCTGTTATAGTAAGCTTTTTATTAAATAGTTTAAATGCCATATTCATCAGATGTTTGATAGATTTGAGGACTGTTACTTGTTAAATATATCTGAGCTAAACAAACTTAGGCTTAATCTTGAAAATATATCTAAGTTTGGTAACGGCAACCAGGGCATCATCTTACCTTGTAGATATATTAGTCAAAAGGACCTCTCAGGTTTTGTTTTGCTCTTATTTTTTTAAGTATATCTTTAGACATTATAGGAGCAGTTAGACTACAGTTTATTTATAGACTATAGATGTGATGCTGACAATCTTTAAGAAATATGTTTGGACTTTTTTATGAAATTCTGAATAGCTAAGAGTTCAGTCCTATTATTTTATAGAAGGCCAATCATATAGAGAGCCCTGTAACCCAGAGGGCTGTAATATGATGATTTATTATTAATCTGTATTTTTAATTATATATTATATTTTTAAATAAGTTTGACATGGGACCTCAATTTTCTTCCCTCCTTTAAAGAGCATGATCCCATTTTTAACATAAACATTTTGCACTGAAGAATCATCTGCTTTTTAAATAAAGAAAACTAACCAGTGTTAAGTTAATATGGTCAAAAATTTAACATATTTCCTCTGGCCTTTTACAATTTTTTTTAATGTATTTTTTGGTCAGGCTTTTTATCTCTGTTCCTCTGATTTAGCCAGACATTTTTATTTTGGACATCCTTTTCTCTCTCTCTCTCTCTTTTTATTTTAGATAACATTAAACCTTTTACCAAAGTCCTTTTTGTAGTTTCTTTTTAATAATTTAGAATATTGCATAGGTACAATATCTTAAACAAGAGTAGAAATATATACATATATATGTATATATATACACACAAAAAATTACCTTAAATTGTATCAATATATAAAAATCTGTACCAATGTGAAACATGATTAGTTTTTCTTTACCATTACCAATAATAATTTGTAACCAATTTCCCTGAATGATGATGAGTATTTATAACCCATTGAATCCAAATGACCAAAACCCATATATTTTTCCCCCATGGAAACAAAAGCATAATTTTTCCAAACATAATATATTTTATTTTTATTTTAAAGTCAAGACTTGAAAATATATAGGCTGTTTTAATAGTGCAGTTTCTTAGCCAGTGTCAGGACAGGAAAGGGTTAAGGTGGGAGAGTCACCAGCTGTAAATTATATGAACACAGTGAAGAACTTAGCTCAGGAAGGGAGGGGGAGCAAGTGGTGGCTGCCCAGGCTGTCAGTATTCCTGTTTAAAAAAAAAAAAAAAAATCGTTAGTTTCCCCCACCACACAATTAATTCCAGACTCTCCCTTTAATGCACCAAATGTTTAAAAGTCCTCCAAATGTGTTCAAACAAGGTCCAGGGGGGTGGAGCTCATTGCCTGCCCCACGATAGTATTTTTCAAGAACATAAAAGAGGATGAACAGATCATAAACATACACATACAAAACCAAACAAATCCACCAGTGTTTGAAAAAGATGGCAGCCTGTCCTGTTCCCAGGCACCTATAAACTACCTGTGGCTACCACAACCAGATTCGTATTGGAGTCCCCTAATTCCAACAAATTGGAACTCACAGGTTCTACCAGAAGGGAGCACTGAGTGTCCTAAGACTTTGAGACCAGGAGGAAGTTAATGGAGTGTCCTCCCTTCCTCAGTTGTTCTCTAGTTTGTGTCTGGTCACAAACCAGGGCAAAGACAAAACAGACAGAGCAAAGACACATAAAGACACAGTCCCAAACTCACTGATCTGCGGAGAACAGAGAACAGAAATGTTTTAGAACACTCCATTAATGAGTTTGGGGGGTGAAAGGTAAACAGCACTGGTTATTGCATGGAAAGGTCACCTCACGACAGAACCCAACAATACTTTTTGGAGCTTTATCAGGAGGGAAAAGGGTTGGGGGGAAGGGGACCAGGCCTGGTGAGAGAGAAAGATGGGGGAGGGAGCAGAGCAGAGCAGAGAGAGAGCATGGGTGTCTGCATCTGGCCATTTAAGTGGGGTATGTAGTTGCCCACGCCCGCTGATAACGTAAGATGCAAGAACCCACGCTGAGCATGTGCCAGAGTGAGGGCAGGATCCTAACATTCCAGACTTTTTGTTTATTATAAAAAAGTGAGTGAATAGGAATAGGGGTGTTGTTTCTCCTGGAAAAACTGCTTCTAGCTGACTTAGTGGGCATCATTTGGCTCTTAGGGGCGTTTAGGGAAGGGGCCCTTCTGAGGTAGACAGGCATTCTGGGATGATGGGCTGTCCTGCTGCCATCCTAACAGGGGGCCCTAGTGTTCCCGGCAAATTCACCATATGTCGGGTTCGAGAAAACGTTGAAGGAAGACCCCAGACTCAAATAGTATGCAAGAACAAAGAGCATTTATTATACCACATGCATGTGAGGTCACAAATCTGTACAAAATGGCGATGACCCCTAGAGGGACGTGCAAGCTCCTTTTAAGCACAGCCAAGGGGAGTTTCAGGGTCAGCTACCTAACTATTTAGCATATTTTCAATTGGCTGCAGTTTAGTCTTATCATTTTGGGACGTATTTGCATGCACATTTGTCCTCAAGATACTGTGAGGTTGACTTAGACCTTCTGTGTTTGTTTCTTTCCCTCCCTTGACCCTGGATATAAAGGCCTTGTAGTTAAATGTCCCTTTGTTGGAAAGGCACCCATTGTATTTAAAAGCAGCGGACTGTGTCCTTGGTGGGTTGGAGCCAAGAGGCACCACAGAAAAATCCCTCACTCCATGCAGACAGCGCTCATGTGGAGGATTTTATTAAGGGAAGGGAAGAAGGGATGTAGAGTACACCTCTGGAGATAAGAGAAGAAGAGAGGAAGAGAGAAAAGAGATGGGAACAGGGGAAGAGAGGAGGTGCAGACTCCCCTTGTGGGGAAAGAAAGGAAGAGAGAGGGAGGGGTGGGCGTGGCCACCTCTCTCAAACCGGCTATGCAAATGGGGCTACAAAGGATGATGTTGTCAGGATCCTGAGTGAGCCAAGGTACTGCTTACTTACTGGCAAGTTTCCTAAGACCGGGTAATGCTTAAATGCTGGCAACACCTGTTTGTTCTTCTCAGAGAACTGGGCTCTAAATAAAGTTTTGCAAGTGAGAGAGTTTAACCCTTTCAAAGGATAGAAGAAAGGGGCTATGGAATTTGCCTCTGTAACTAAGGAAAGTTATTTGAACTGTGGGGGAATCACTCGAAGTTTCAGAGAAGAATTTTAGTATGTTGCCTAGAGATCATTCTTGTGATATTTTGGTGAAGAAAGTGGCTGCCTTTTGCCACTCAGAAGAGTCTGCCTAAGGCTAAAGTGAAGAGTTTTGGATTAATTCTGTTGGCAGAGGAAATCTCAGAACAGCATAAAGAAAGGAACAAACTGCACAGGGTAAATTAGAAAATGTAAGATTTAAGGAGAAAAGGGACACCAGAAAGTGCAATAAAGTTAAATCCTGTGTTCAAGCACATAAACAGGTTAAGAAATGGAATAAAGGGAGTCATGACCTAAGGGCAAGATCCCACCCAGCTAAGTTTCCAACTAGTGAAAAAGAACTAAAAAAAAGCTCAGAGGCCGGGCGGTGGTGGCGCACGCCTTTAATCCCAGCACTCGGGAGGCAGAGGCAGGCGGATCTCTGTGAGTTCGAGGCCAGCCTGGACTACCAAGTGAGTTCCAGGAAAAGGCGCAAAGCTACACAGAGAAACCCTGTCTCGAAAAAAAAAAAATAAATAAATAAAAATAAAAAAAAAGAAAAGCTCAGAGGCAGGTGTAGTGGTCCACACCTTTAATCCCAGCACTTGGAAGGCAGAAACTGGTAGATATCTGAGTTTGAGGCTAGCCTGGTGTCGAGATCCAGTTTCAGTACAGCCAAGCTTAGGCAGTGAAGGACAGAAAGCTGATGAAGATGTAATTGAACGTGGGGTGGGGGACATCTCAGCCCCAGTAAGCAGCAGAACTTGGTAGCTTCGGCCACGGGTTTCTGGATTTAAGGATAGAGGAAAGGGGTTATGGAATTTATCCCTGAGACTAAGGAAAGCCACTGAGGCCAGGCATGTGTCAGGGGTGTTCCTGAATGGAGGCTTAGAGATACTGTTTTGTGAAGTTATGAAGGTGAAGCCTGGATTGCCTTGGAGACTCCAAGATGTTGGAGATGCAAGAACCATAGGATGGATACCTGCTGAGGAGAGCTGCTAACAGGGAGTGGAAACAGTCCAAGAAAAAGAAGTGTGTTGTAGTCAACAAACCTGAGTTGAGTTGGAGATCTGAAGAGTGCTTTGACATCAAACAGGGAGCTATAGAGTTTGGAGTTTGCCCAGATTGTTTTTGGTTTTGCTTTGGTCCAGTATTTCCTCACTGTCTTCTCTTTCCTCTGTTTTAGAATAGTAATTTTATATTCTGTGCCGTTATATGTTGGAAGTATGTGATCTGCTTTTTGGTTTTTATTTTATAGGGGATTACAGTTAAGAGATTTCATGAATCTCCGAAGAGACTTTGAACTTTAGACTTTTAAATATGTTTGTGATTGTGTTATATGAGACTATAGGGACTTTTGAAGTTGGACTGGTTGCATTTTTGCATTATGGTGTGGCTACAAGCCTTTGGGGGCCAAGGAGTGGAATGTGGTGGTTTGAAAGAAGATGGCACTCAATGAGAGTGCCACTCTTAGGAGGTGTGGCTTTGTTGGAATAGGTATGGCCTTGTTGGAAGAAGTGTGTCATTGTAGGGGCAGGCTATGATGTCCCCTATGCTCTGGATACCACTCAGTCTCAGAGACCATTTGCTGTTGCCTGCAAGATGTAAGACTCTCAGCTCTAGCTCCAACACTATGTCTGTACTTTGCCTTGTCCTACCATGATGAAAATGGACTGAACCTCTGAACTGTATGCAAGTCACCCCAATGAACTGTTTTTCTTTATAAGAGTTGTTGTGGTCATGATGTTTCTTCACAGCAATAGAAACCCTAATACAAGTATTTATCTTCCTTCTCTTCAGTATTGGAAAACATCCCGAGGGCTACCCTGGCCTAGGTATCCTGTATCCTGTTGTTAGGTGTCCTGTTTCTGAGTCTCTTGGTGCTTCTCTTGGCACTTTTTTATCCATTGGAAGTTCCTTCCTCTGTGAAGTACTACCACATTTTCCTTTGCCTGTCTTTAAGGCATGGTTTTTATTGCACAAGCCTAAGCTCCTCGCATATTTGTCTTGTTATATTTTGTTTTTAAAAAAATTTTTTTTGGTTATTTTTACCAGTCCTTACCTATTCTCAGCAACCTGAGTCATATTACCAAGTTTAAAACCAACAAGTAGTTCTAGCAGCATTTTATTGAAATTATACTAAATTTCCTAATTATTTGGGTAAGAATTGTTGTCTGTGTAATCTTAAAATTTTACATTGAGGAACTCTACCATTATCAATTATGTACAGTCTTTGTAGTTTCTCATGTCATTTATATCCATAAATCTATAAGGTTATTACCTGAAGTACTGATGAATCTCTCAGTAAATTGACCAGATTAAGGATCTCATTCTAATCACCTCTGGGACACTGTGATAAGGCACTTTTAAAGTGAGTGACTGTATACCTATTTGTTGTGTATCCTGTGATGTGTGAGGCTACTTTTGTGAGTACTTACAACTGTGTTTTGGATATTCAGGCTTAGACTGCCTGTTCCATCAGTGAGTTACAATTATAAGAATTACTTAAAATAGATGACTAGTTTTGTCAGGAGAGTTAGTTTCAATTCTATTAATTCAAGAACATGGTTTTAGAAGTCCTTTGTTTTGCTTATTCCTCCTTTCAGAAGTGCCTTTATCATTTACTTTTTAATCTTTTGTGCTTAGAATTATTTTGTATATAAAAGCAGAGGTAAGAAGAACCTCTTGGAGTTATTCTGTGCTTTTAAAAATACTTTACTATAAACATTATTTACATAATTTAAGTATTACCAGAAGCCTCAGTTTTTCATCAGAATTTTCACCTTAACTCCGAAATTTCTTGTGAATTGTATTGTTTGGTTTCTTTGAACTCTTTTTTTTTTTTTTAAAGATATAGTTATTTATTTATTATGTATACAGTGTTCTGTCTACACACCAGAAGAGGGCACTAGATCTCATAGATGGTTGTGAGCCACCATGTGGTTGCTGGGAATTGAACTCATGACCTCTGGAAGAACAGCCAGTGCTCTTAACCTCTGAGCCATCTCTCCAGCTCCCTTCTTTGAACTCTTTTTCTTTCTTTTATAAGTGCAGTTTTCATTAACTATTAAACTATGTTATTAAGGTAGTAAAGGACTTAAGGGGGTCCCTGCAGTGTCATACAGGGAGGCGAACCACATGTAGTGATAAGAGTGAAAACCTAGGGTTGGGGATTTAGCTCAGTGGTAGAGCACTTGCCTAGCAAGCACAAGGCCCTGAGTTCTATCCTCAGCTCAAAAAAAAAAAAAAAAAAAAAGAATGAAAACCTGATGCAGGTTTTCTAAATAACAGGAAGTTTATTCCCAATATATTTAAGTTCGGTACAATTTGATAAAAAAAAAAAAAAAGTTTCCTGGTACAATACATTTTTGTTGTACAAGGAAGCATAATTATATTTAAACTTGATTCAGGTTACAATTCATTTCTTCCTGGAAATGGATTCTAGAAATAGACTACCTGTAACTAGCTTAAGGACCTAGGGTTCTGGTTTGTTCTTGGTCATACAGATAGTGTAGAGGTCATTTGGGCTACTAGCTACCTCTGGTCCTGGTTGTGGGAACTTGGGGGAGCCTTTGGCTATAAGGGTCATTTAGATTACTAGCCACTTCTGGTCTAGGTTGTAAGAGCTTGATGTGGCCTGGCCCAACAGATAATATAGATCTCGAGGGTGTTTATCACTCCCAATTCTCAGCTTTCTGGATGGAAAACAGGTTTTTCATCCTTCCTGTTGAAAAGACAATCCTGTGTGTTTAACAGTTCTGGTTTCTCTGGAGATCTGTATATACAAGGACCTTCATGCTATCCTCCCAACAAGGACTTTTTAAGTGATGGGAAGACAGCTGGTAGAGTGCTTGCATGAGTCCCAGCACTGAGGTAAAAGTTATGGGCATGGTAGTATTTCAGTGGTAGAGGCAGAAGACTCTTTGGGATTCCTGGGCAGCCTGTCTAGCCTAACTGTGGCGCTCCTTTTTCAGAGGAGGTGGATGGTGGTCCTGAGGACAAAATGAGGACATCCTCTGGCCTCTGAAAGATGTTCCCATGTGCACATTTACTTCCCTTTCCACATATGTGCACACGTGCACATGCATAAAGAATGAAAAGAAGTATTCAGAATTACCTTGATATTAGTTGGATATAAGGAAGTAATGCTAGAGATTTTCCTCATAGAAATTTGGAAATAGGTGGGTGGTGGCACTCGCCTTTAATCCCAGCACTCGGGAGGCAGAGGCAGGTAGATCTCTGTGAGTTCAAGGCCAGCCTGGTCTACAGAGTGAGTTCCAGGAAAGGTGCAAAGCTACACAGAGAAACCCTGTCTTGAAAAAAAAAAAACAAAAAAAGAAAAAAAGAAATTTGGAAATGAGTTTGGAAATAAAATCAGGTTTATTAATATTTCGGTAAGGCTTGCCTAAGTAAATATTTGGTGCTGCATCTGCCTCAAATCTTGCTTTTCAACCCTTGTTACTCCCTCTTTTCCATCACAAGTTGGAGTAGGAAAACCTGAAGTGAGTTGTCAGAACATGGTTCAAGAATGGGGTTGTGTGAGGAGAATTCAGAATGCTTGTGAGACAACTCCAAAAAAAAAAAAGACGAGTCCTGTGATGTCAGTTTCTTCAGAACATAAAATTGTTCTTGCAGTGTATTTTAATGCTCCTCTCAGCTGTAGCAGATAGGACTGAGTTTACTTCAGATTATTCATTACAAATGGCTATTGCCCTTATGGAAAAATATGGTTTTGCCATGTTTGGTTTGTCCTTGTGATTTTACACTTTATTCATGTAACTCTTCTTAACCCTCAGAGTATAAGTTGTCTGATGCTTTGAATAAAGTTGGCTGTTGCATAAGACTTTAGTTGCGTCATTTTTCAGCTCCATTCTGTTAGTTTCACTGCCTCTACAGTGGAGTCTGTCCTCACAGAGCTGTTCCTTGGTAACACTTTAGTATTTAGTAGTTTAGTATTTCATTCAATTCCTCATATAGTTTTTGTTTTTCACACTCAATAAGTAGAACTGATAACCTTCTGGCTAACGTGTTTCCCTTCTTCCACAGATTCATCTGAAAACTACATTAAGACAAAGACTTTTGAGGGCTTCTGTGCATTACATCTTGCTGTGAGTCAAGGACACTGGAAAATCACACAGATTCTTTTGGAAGCTGGAGCAGATCCTAATGCAACCACTTTAGAGGAAACCACACCATTGTTTTTAGGTGATGTATGCTATTTTTGATACAGATGTACATTTAAAAATACTTTTCTTTGTGAAACTGTTACAGAATTTTTTTTGCAAGTATTATACCCCTTTCCTTTGATTCTGAAACTGAAAAGCTATTTTTAAAGATTTCACTTTGGTTTTTCTACTCTTGGGTGGTGGTAGTATATAACTTGAAAATGTTATATTTAAAGCTGCAAAACCCATTGTGAATTGAAGCTGCCCTGTTGTCCAGGGCAGTGCTAAAGACCAGTAGTGCTTGACTTGGAGCAATCATTGCAAGGTTATCTGCTAAAATCTTGTTTCTTTTGTTTTGTTTGTTTGTTTTGATTTTTTTTCGAGACAGGGTTTCTCCGTGTTGTTTTGGTGCCTGTCCTAGATCTCTCTCTGTAGACCAGGCTGGCCTCAAACTCACAGAGATCTGCCTGACTCTGCCTCCCAAATGCTGGGATTAAAGGTGTGCGCCACCACTGCCCGATCTTGTTTCCTTTTTTTTTTTTTTTTAGTATTAAAGATTAAGGTTCTATGGAAGAAATAATCATTTATTGCTTGTGGATCATGAGTCAGACTTCTTCATTGTGGAACTTTTAATTCCTTAAGGATCACAGCCAAATCCTAAGTTGTATATTGCTAATAACAACTTTTTAAATTTTTATTCCCTATTTCTTTTTGGTTCTGTTGGTTTTTTAGTGACATTTTTGATTAACTGCTTGACTCCAATTGATTGAGACATGAGGAAATTCAGAGGATGTTGTTGAAGTAGAATTAGTATATCTAGACTGTAGCTTTGGTTCTACCACATATAACTTGTATTTTTTATTGCATGCTTGTTGCTTCATTTATAAAATGAGAGTATTGTATCTGTCTAGATTTTGTGATTCACATGAGACTAAAATGAAATATCTTTGGAAGTAGTTTTTTTTTTTTGTGAATGCATAAATATTTATTTTATGTGTCAGGGTTGGGGAGTTAGCTCAGTGGTAGAGCACTTGCCTAGCAAGTGCAAGGCCCTGGGTTCGGTTCTCAGCTCCGGGGAAAAAAAATAATAAAAATTTTATGTGTCATAAAATTCAACTTTGAGGTAGGTAGGTAGATAGGTGTGTGTGTGTGTGTGTGTGTGTGTGTGTGTGTGTGTGTGTGTGTTCCCAACATGTGAGAACCTGTGTGCATAGATAGATAGAGGAAGACATTAGTTTCCTGCTCTGTCACCTTCTAAATTATTCCCTTGTCACCTATTTGTCTTACTGAACCTTAATCCTTCTGTTTCTGTCCCTATAGCCCTGAGGTTATAGGTTCAAGGCCATGTCTAAGGTTTCATGTAGGTGCTGGGAATTTGAACTCAGGGCCTGATGCTTGTATAACAAGCACTCTTAGCTGCTAAGTCATCTCCTCAGCTCCAATTTCTAAGAATTTGATAGTCAGTGAGGCTACAAAATCATTCCATCACCCACAAATTCCATCTTCCTACTTTGTTTTGTTTTCAGGATCTTCCTATGTAGTTCATGCTGTGGCCTTGAACTGGAGGGGATCTTCCTTACTCTGCCTCCCAATTGTTAGGATAAAGGCATGTGGCTACCATACTAGGCTTTGTGCCAATTTTAATTTTTCATCCCTAACCCCTGACAGCTATTGATCTGTTCACATTCCCCTATTTCACATTTCACAGAATGTCATAAATATATGAAACAATGTACTATGTAACCTTTGAGATGACTTTAAAAAAAACAAACAAACAGTATAATGTTTTTAGAATTCATCTGTATTGTTACATGTATTGATGGTCTGTTCCTTTTTATTGATGGATAGTACTGTATTCCATTATATGGATGTACTATTGTTTACCCATTTGAATTGTTGTCAGTGTTTGGTGAATATATATATCTGGTATGAATATTTGCATTCAGTTTTGTGTGATTATGTTTTCATATTTCTAGATGTGCTAAGTATATGCTTACCTCTACAGAACAATTTGGAAATTTTATAAGCTGCTCTACCACTTTCCATTCCTTTCATTAATAGTTTAGAGTTTAGTTGTCTCGTATCCTCAATACTTGGTATCACTAACTTTTAAATTTAAGTTATTCTTTGTAGGGTTTAGTGGTATCTCACTATAGGTTTAATTTGCATGTTCTAATTATTTTAGAGATATAGTGAGAGCATTTTCTCATATGATTATTTATGGTTTCTGTTTCTGTAATTAGAAAATGGAAATGATTAATTCTAGTAAAAAGGGTTCTCATATTTTCAGATTTGGTCTTTTACTATTTTATTTAAGCATTTCTTTCATTTTCTTTTTTTTAAATAGATTTTTTTTTTATTAAGAGATTTTTCTATTCATTTTGCATACCAACCACAGATTCCCCTGTCCTTCCTCCTCCTGCCGCCCAGTCTTCGCCCCCAACACAGTTTCCATTCCCACCTCCTCCAAGGCAGGGTCTCTCATGGGGAGTCAGCAGAGCCTGGTACATTCAGTTGAGGCAGGTCCAAGCCCCTCCTCCCTGTACCAAGGCTGCACAAAGTGCCTCACCATAGGCACTGGGCTCCAGAAAGCCAGCTCATGCACTAGGGACAGGTTCTAATCTCACTGCCTGGGGGCCCCCTATACAGTTCAAGTCAAACAACTGTCTTGCCTATCCAGAGGGCCCAGTCCAGTACCATGGGAGCTCCTCAGCTATTGGTCCACAGTTCATGCGTTTCCACTAGTTTGGCTAGTTGTCTTTGTACTTTACTATTTAGGAAATAAACTTTTTTTTCCTTATATTTAAAATGTTTGATAAATTAGAGGCTCGAATGCAACCTAAATGTGATTTCATAGAACCATCTCTGTGGGAACTGCCCAGCACACACATTTGCCTTGGGATGCTTTTTTTCCCCTCTCCTGAATCTTTACTTATTTTGTGTAATCTTCAGTATTAAACATAGGAGTGATGTTAGAACAAAGTGTCCTATAAACAGTGTTATATGAGACTGCCTGTTTTAATATTTTACTTTGGAATGTGTCGTGCTTTGGCTCACATGGCTTGTCCTTTAACTCGGACTCTGCTGTTTACTTTTTTACCAGTGTCTTTATAGATAAATTTTAATTCATAAATGATAAGAATTTAGTGTTTTTATCTTGATATATATATATATATATTGTGTTGCTCTTTACTTTGGTAGTTATTCTTAGGTTTTTCAACTAAAAGATTAATCACTTCCTTAGGGTTTTTTTTTTTTTTTCCCCCAGACAGGGTTTCTCTGTGTAGCTTTGCACCTTTCCTGGATCTCGCTCTGTAGACCACGCTGGCCTTGAGCTCACAAAGCTCCGCCTGCCTTTGCCTCCAGAGTTTGCCTCCAGAGTGCTGGGATTAAAGGCGTATGCCACCCCACCCAGCTCCTTATGGTTTTTAATGTGTTTTTACTTGAGGATATTTTAGTTACCAAAAGTATGAATTTGAGTCTTACTAGATAAAAGTATGGAATTTATTAAGTGTTATACAGAAAAAATATTAATTTCATTTTTAACTGTTTGCTATGATCTGCTTATATATAGTTTTATGTTTTTTATTTTTTTGTTTGTAAAATTGCATGCAAAGGCTTCCTTATGGCATTGTGGAATAATAGTTTTTGTTTCTGATATAACTTTTTATACTTCTATATAGCTTTCTAATCTTGTACCTTTATGTGGACTTTTGCTGGTTCTTTTATGGTAATTTGTTATGAATATGTGTTGTTGCTTGAACAGCTTTTTCAGGGTTCATACTGGGAAGGAGTATATTTCTGGAAGGCTATTTCTCAGTTTCTCTTCTATCAGGTTCAGTGTATCTGGTTTTATATTAAAGGCTTTGATCCACTTGGACTTAAGGGTGATAGTATAGATCTATTTGTGTTCTTTGACATGCAGATAGATATCCAGTTTGTCCAGCACCATTTGTTGAAGATGCTGCCATTTTTCCAGTGTGTAGCTTCTTTATCAAAATTCAGGTGTCTATATTTTGTTTGAATTTATTTCTGGGTCTTCAGTTTGATTCCATTGATCAAAGTGTCTGTTTTTAATGCCAAATAGCATGTGGTTTTTATTACTGTAGCTCTGTAGTACAACTTGAGATCAGAAATGGTGAGACCTCCAGCAGTTCTTTAATTGTTTAATTGTTCAGGATTGTTTTCATTGCCCTGGGTTTTTTGTTTATCCGTATGAAGTTGAGAAATATCCTTTCAAGGTTTGTGAAGAATTGTCTTGGAATTTTGATAGGGATTGCATTGAATCTAAAGATTGCTTTTGGTAGGATGGCCATTTTTACTATGTCAATCCTACCAATCCATGCACATGGAGATCTTTCTATCTTTTGATACCTTCTTCAATTTCTTTCTTCAATGACTTGAAGTTTTATCATACAACTCTTTTACTTGCTTGGTTAGAGTTACCCCAAGATATTTTATATAGTTTGAGGCTATTATGAAAGGTATTGGGTGTGTAGGTTCACATGGATCCATGGAAAGAAGACTCAGAGGCATCTTAAGAATGAATCTAGCCTTTCATGGCTGCAGGGGGTTCCAGTCTGGAAGGACTGAAGCTCTTTCCCTTCATCCAGGGCATTTTAATTTTCTCTCTATTTACAGTTTAGCCAGTTAATTTCCATATACTCAAAACAACCTGAAAGGAGCTCCCAAAGATACAATGCCAAGTGCATGTTCTTTGATTTCTATGGTTTTCTGGGTTTCCTGAACCAAGTTTTGCATAGGCTTTGTATCCTTAGGAGACTCTCAGACAAGATTCACATAGGGCAGCTAGATAAACAAAAGGTATGGGTTAAACAAAGTATGCTATGCTCTGGAGCTAGGCCAGGTGTAGCTTAGGAGGAATGCAGCCACAGATCCCCATATATATACAAACTTGAAGGTTATGCAGCCTTACAGCAAATATAGCCTTCTATCTATCTTTGTTACAGTCTTACCCAAGTATAACAACACATTTTTTCCTTTTTTTTTTTTTAGTTTTTTTTAAATTAGATTTTCTATTCATTTGACATACCAACCACAGATTCCCCTGTCCTCCCTCCTCTTTTCCCCCAACAAGCCCCCCATTCCCACCTCCTCCAAGGCAAGGTCTCCCATGGGGAGTCAGCAGAGCTTGATACATTCAGTTGAGGCAGATCCAAGCCCCTCCTCCCTGCACCAAGGCTGCAGAGTGTCTCACCACTGGGTTCCAAAAAGCCAGCTCATGCACTAGGGACAGATTCTAATCCCACTGTCTGGGGTCCCCCTACAGTTCAAGCTAAACAACTGTCTCGCTTATCCAGAGGGCCTAGTTCAGTACCATGGGAGCTCCTCAGCGATTGGTCCACAGTTCATGCATTTCCACTAGTTTGGCTAGTTGTCTCTGTACTTTTTCCAGTCATGGTCTCAATATCCCTTGCTCATAGAATCCTCCTCTCATCGATTGGACTCCAGGAGCTATGCCTGGGACCCAGCCATGGATCTCTGCATCTGCTTCCATCAGTCACTGGATGAGGGTTCCATGATAACAGTTAGGGTATTCATCCATCCAATCATCAGAGTAGGCCAGCTCAGGCATCCTCTCGACTATTGCCAGTAGTCTATGATAAAGTCATCCTTGTGGATTTCTGGAAACCACCCTAGCACTCCAGTTCTCCCTATTCCCGTGGTGTCTTCATTTATCATGGTATCTCTTTCCTTGCTCTCCTACTCTGTTTCTGTTCCAGCTCGAACCTCCCATTCCCCTACAGTCTCATCTCCTGTCCCTTGCCCTTCATTAACTCCACTCCCATCCCCAGTTTGCTCATATAGATCCCATTCATTTCTCCATCACTGGGCAATCCATGTGTCCTTCCTAGGGTCCTCCTTACTAGCTAGCCTCCCTGGAGCTGTGGGTTGCAGTCTGGTTATCCTTTGCTTTATATCTAGTATCCACTTATGAGTGAGTAAATACCATGTTTGTCCTTCTGAGTCTGGGTTACCTCATTCAGGATGATATTTTCTGCTTCCATACATTTGCCTGAAAATTTCATTGTTTTTCTCTGCTGTTTTTCTTTCCATTGTGTATATGTACCACATTATCTTTATTCATTCTTCAGTTGAGGGACATCTAGGTTGTTTCCAGGTTCTGTCTATTACAAATAATGCTGCTATGAACATAGTTGAGCATGTGTCCTTGTGGTATGATTGAGCATTCCTTGGGTATATGCCCAAGAGTGATAAGGCTGGGTCTTGAAGATTGATTCCCATTTTTCTGAGAAACTTCCATCCTGATTTCCAAAGTGGCTGCACAAATTTGCATTCCCACCAATAGTGTAGAAGTCTTCCCCTTGCTTCACATCCTCTCCAACATAAGCTGTCTTCAGTGTTTTTGATCTTAGAGTCATTTTGATTTGCGTTTCCCTGATGACTAAGGATGTTGAGCAGTTCTTTAAACGTCTTTTGGCCAATTGAGATGCTTCTGTTGAGAATTCTCTGTTTAGCTCTGTAGCCCATTTTTTAATTGGACTGTTAGGTATTTTGATGTCTAGTTTCTTGAGTTCTTTCTTTCTTTATTTATTTTTTTTGGTTTTTCGAGACAGGGTTTCTCTGTGTAGCTTTGCGCCTTTTTCCTGGAACTCACTTGGTAGTCCAGGCTGGCCTCGAACTCACAGAGATCCGCCTGGCTCTGCCTCCCGAGTGCTGGGATTAAAGGCATGCGCCACCAACGCCCGGCTTCTTGAGTTCTTTATATATTCTGGAGATTAGCTCTCTGTCAGATGTGGGGTTGGTGAAGATTTCCCATTCTGTAGGCTGTCGTTTGTTTTATTGACCATGTCCTTTGCCCTACAAAAGCTTCTCAGTTTTAAGAAGTCCCATTTATTAATTGTTGCTCTCAGTGTCTGTGCTACTGGTGTTATATTTAGGAAGTGATCTCTGGTGCCAATGCATTCAAGACTACTTCCTACTTTCTCTTTTGTCAGGTTCAGTGTACCTGGATTTATGTTGAGGTCTTTGATCCACTTGAACTTGAACTTGAACTTAAGTTTCATGGTGACAGATAGGATCTATTTGCAATCTTGTACATGTTGCCATCCAGTTACACCATTTGTTGAAGATGCTTTCTTTTTTCCATGGTACAGTTTTGGCTTCTTTGTCAAAAATTAGGTGTTCATAAGTTTCAGATTAATGTCAAGGGTCTTCAATTCGGTTCCATTGGTTCACATGTCAGTTTTTATGCCAGTATTTTTATTACTATAGTTCTATAGTAGAGCTTGAGGTCAGGGATGGTGATGCCTCCAGAGGTTGCTTTATTGTACAAGATTCTTTTAGCTGTCCTAGGTTTTTTGTTTTTCCATATGAAGTTGAGTATTATTCTTTCTAGGTCTGTGAAGCATTGTGTTGGGATTTTGATGGGGATAACACTGAATCTGTAGATTGCTTTTGGTAAGATTGCCATTTTTACTATGTTAATCCTACCTATCCATGATCATGGGAGATCTTTCCATTTTCTGGTATCTTCTTCAGTTTCTTTCTTCAGAGACTTAAAGTTCTTGTCATAACTTGCTTAGTTAGAGTTAGCCCAAGTTATTTTATATTATTTGTGGCTGTTATAAAGGGCGATGTTTCTCTGATTTGTTTCTCAGCCCTTTTATCATTTGTGTATAGGAGGGCCACTGATCTTTTTTGAGTTAATCTTGTATCCTGCCACATTACTGAAGAAGTTTATCAGCTGTAGGAGTTCCCTGGTAGAATTTTTGGGGTCATTTATGTACAGTATCATATCATCTGCATGTAGTGAAAGTTTGACTTCTTCTTTTCCAATTTGTATCCCTTTGATCTCCTTTTGTTGTCTTATTGCTCTAGCTAGAACTTCAAGTACTATATTGAATAAATATGGGGAGAGTGGACAGCCTTGTCTTGTTCCTGATTTTAGTGGAATAGCATTGAGTTTCTCTCTGTTTAATTTGATGGTGGCTGTTGGGCTTGCTGTAAATTGCCTTTATTATGTTTAGGTATATTGCTTGTATTCCTGATCTCTCTAGGACCTTTATCATGAAGGGGTGTTGGATTTTGTCAAAGGCTTTTTCAGCATCTAATGAGATGATCATGTATTTTTTTTCTTTCAGTTTGTTTATATGGTGTATTACATTGACAGATTTTCGTATGTTGAAACCATCCTTGCATCCCTGGATTGAAGCCTACTTGGTCATGGTGGATAATGTTTTTGATCTGTTCTTGGATTCAGTTTACCAATATTTTATTTAGTTCTTTTGCATCAATGTTCTTGAGGGAGATTGATCTGTAATTCTCTTTCTTTGTTGCATCCTTGTGTGGTTTGGGTATCAGGGTAATTGTAGCCTCATAAAAAGTGTTTGGTAATGTTCCTTCTGTTTCTATTGTGTGGAACAATTTGAAGAGTATTGGTATTAGTTCTTCTTTGAAAGTCTGGTAGAATTCTGCACTGAAACCATCTGGTCCTGGGGTATTTTTGGTTGGGAGACTTTTAATGAGTGTTTCTACTTCCTTAGGGGTTATTGGCCTATTTAAATTGTTTATCTGGTCTTGATTTAACTTTGGTATGTTCTATCTATCCAGAAAATTGTCCATTTCTTTTAGATTTTCCAATTTTGTGGAGTACAGGTTTTTGAAGTATGACCTGATGATTCTCTGGATCTCCTCATTGTCTGTTGTTATGTCTCCCTCTTCCTTTCTGATTTTGTTGATTTGGATTTGATTAGTTTGAATATGGGCTTGTCTATCTTGTTGATTTTTTTCAAAGAACCAACTCTTTGTTTCATTGATTTTTGTATTGCTCTCTTGGTTTCTATTTCATTGATTTCAGCCCTCAATTTGATTATTTCTTGGCATCAATTCATCCTGGGTGAATTTGCTTCTTTTTGTTCTAGAGCTTTCAGGTGTGCTGTTAAATCACTAATGGAAGATTTCTCCATCTTTATGTGAGTATTTAGTGCTATGAATTTTTCCTGTAAGCACTGCTTTCATAGTGTCCCATAAGTTTGGGTATGTTGTACTTTCATTTTCATTGAATTCTAGGAAATCTGTAATTTCTTTATTTCTTCCTTGACCCATTGGTGATTCATTTGGACATTGTTCAGTTTCCATGAGATTGTATACTTTCTGTAAATTTTGTTGTTGAAATCTAACTTTAAGCCATGGTGGTTGGATAAAATACAGGAGGTTATTCCAATTTTTTTGTATCTGTTGAGATTTGCTTTGTGACTGAGCATGTGGTCAATTTTAGAGAAGGTTCCATGGGGTGCTGAGAAGAAGGTATATTCTTTTGTGTTAGGGTGGAATGGTCTTAGATATCTAGTAAGTCCATTTGAATGATAACTTCTGTTAGGTCCCATATTTCTCTGTTAAGTTTCAGTCTGGCAGATCTATGCAGTGGTAAGCGTGGGGTGTTGAAGTCTCCCACTACTAGTGTGTGGGATTTGTTGTGCGATTTAAGCTTTAGTAGTGTTTCTTTTATGAATATGGGTGCCCTTGTATTTGGGGCATAAATGTTCAGAATTGAGACTTCATCTTGGTGTATTTTCCCTGTGATAAGTATGTAATGTCCTTCCTGATCTCTTTCGATTGATTTTAGTTTGAAGTCTATTAGATATTAGGATAGCTACACCAGCTTGCTTCTTAAGTCCATTTTATTGGAAAGTCTTTTCCCAACCTCTTTCTCTGAGGTAGTGCCTGTATTTATTTATTTATTTATTTATTTATTTATTTATTTATTTATTTATTTATTTATCTATCTATCTATCTATCTATCTATCTATTTAATTGGTTTTTTTGAGACAGGGTTTCTCTGTGTAGCTTTGCATCTTTCCTGGAACTCGTTTTGTAGACCAGGCTGGCCTCGCACTCACAGAGATCTGCCTGTCTCTGCCTCCCAAGTGCTGGGATTAAAGACGTGTGTCACCACTGCCCGGCCGTGTCTGTCTTTAAAGTTGAGGTGTGTTTCTTGTATGCAGCAGAAGGATGGGTCCTGTTTTCGTATCCATTCTGTCAGCCTCTGTCTTTTTATAGGCAATTTGAGACCATTGATGTTAATGGTCATTAATGACCAGTGATTTTTTTTTTTTTTAATGACCAGTGATTGTTAATTTCTGCTTTTTTTGTGTGTGTTTTTGTTTTTGGTAGCATTGTGTGTTTCTCTTCTTTTGTATTTATCAGTGTGGGATTATCTATTGCCTGTATTTTCATGCATGTATCTAACTTCCTGAGGTTTGATTTTTCCTGCTAGTGCTTTCTCTATGGTTGTATTTGTGGATAGGTATTGTTTAAATCTGATTTTATCATGGAGTATTTTGTTTACTCTATCTATAGCAATTGAGAGTTTTGCTGGATATAATAGTCTGGGTTGGCATCCATGGTCTCATAGTGTCTACATAACGTCTGTCCAGGATGTTTTCCCTTAATTGACTCCTGGCTTTTGTTATATTTGAGACTGAGAAAGGGGTGAAACAAAAGGAGGAAAATCAGGGATCACAGTTTTCTCTTACCAGCCATCTTAATGTCTGGATTTCTTCTTCTAATAAATCTAGTTGTTGCTGTAAATTGAGTATAGCTGACTGGAAATGGGAATTAATCAGCTGTTGAGTACTTAATTCTTGGGCTGACTCTTCTATGGCCTTATTAATTGCAGAGACAGTGGCTCCCATTTGAACCAGGGGGACTGTGGCCGCTGTACCACCTGCCACAGCAAGCACAATAGCAGCCATTATGGCTACTGATATTCCAAAGTCCCTTTTTATTCTGGTTTGTTCCATCAATTCTGCCCTATGGAAATGTGTTACATTGGTCAGAGGTACCCACAGGAAAGCAGGGAGGTGCACTGTCCGTGAGGCCTGCTCAGGATTCCAGCTGGGTCCCAGCTTACAAAGGTCTTGAGTGCAATTTAGCATTGACATGGAAGAACTGGCTAAGATAAAGAAAAAGGGGGTCTTTATGCATACAGAGGTGGCAGAGAGGGCAAAATATTTTCACATGATAACATAGAGATCATTTGTAACTCAGTCAGAAGCAGAGATGGTATCATAATATAAAAAGGTACGATATCCATTGAAGTAAGTGCCTCCTTTTATAAACAGAAAGGGCCTTAAATCCATACAGGCATGGAGGCCACACAGAGGCCAGGCCCCAAAGATAGTTCTGGCCTTTTTTGACTCATCTTATGAGGTAACCATCAGTAGTTTTTGTTGTAGTACAGTTCAAAGATAGCCTCACCCTCCTCTGGTGTCTGGATCCAAAGCTCCAAGTTAGCCTTTCCATATGGGGGGGGGGTACAAAAATCGGGAAGACAATGATCCCAGTTAATAGGTATTTTAATCTTGGTAGTATATTCCCACGGATTTAGACAAAAGGAATCAAATGGTTGCTGAATGCCTTCAGTGATTTTTTTTTCTCAATAGTGGGGCCCATTATTTTGATACCTTGCATAACTCCAGTCTTTTCTCCAATTACCCCTTGTAGTCACATAAAATCTCCAGTAAAGTAAGAGGAGAAAGAGATCCACCAAGAAGCATCCATTCTATGGTGTGTATCAAAGCAAAGGATATTTGCTAGATCTTTGGCCTGAACAATCATTGGCAGGATCAGTAGCAAGGCTGTCAGCAAAGAGAGAGGTCCTCTTTGAGATTTTCTTGATCCGTAGCAGGCCTTATGTCTCTGATTGGCACCCATATTGGCTTAGCTTGACCCTGTGGAAACACCCAAGCATATCCTCACCCATGTGTTAATAAGGGAGTAGGAGATTGCCAGAGATTAGATATAGGGTCTCTCCGTCTGACTAGAGGAAGTGGTATTTCTCTAGGAAGAGAGGCTCGATGCTTACAGGCTGGACTCAGGCCTTTATCATCAAATGACAAGAAGTTCTTCTTAAACAGAGCTTCCACCAGGGCCAAGTGTGGATTGATCCCTCTTCAATTCCTTGTAAGTCATCCTTTAGTGAGCAATTTGTCCTTTCTACAATTGCCTGTTCTTTTGGGTTATATGGAATACCTATGGTGTGTTCTATTTTCGATTCTCTAAAGAAGCCCTTAGACTGTTGAGATGTATATGCTAGACCGTTATCATTTTTTATGCTCCAAGGTACTCCCATGACCATCATATGCCTTGCTAGATCATAAGATCCAAATGAATAATTAAAAGAGCCTTAAATGGAGCATAAGGAAGGCCCAAGATTTTGTTAGTTGTATAAATTCCTGAGAAAGTAGGGGCAGTTACCTCAACAGGCATTGGGATAGGCAGGGCAGGCACTAATGCCCATAGATTTTTTTTTTTTTTTTTATATATGCCTTGATTGCTTGGGAGGCTTTTCCCCCAGTCTTTGCTAGGGCAAAGGTAAATGAGGAGTATGTATCTACTATTACATGTATATATTTTAAGTTGCCAAAGGATATTATGATGAGTGATATCCATTTGCCAGAGTGCATTGGGCATTAGGCCCCTGGGGTTAGCTCCTGCTCTATTTAGTGGTCTAAGGGGTGCTAGGGGAGCACTGGTGGTGCAAGTTTGTGCTAGGTGCTTAGAACTTGACAGGGGCAAGATAGGCAGAAGTTTATGGAGGTTATGAGGTGACAGGTGAAACTGTTGGTGTAAGTACTTGGCCTGCTCCAGCAGTGGCAGCGACACTCTTATGATCATTTTGTCTACACAGTGGTTGCCAGCAGCCAGCATTCCTGGCAATCTCAAATGTGATCAAAGAAGGGATGCCTCCTCTTCTCTAGCATGTCTTGTATTGCTTTCATGGTCATGGAGATAGGATCTCTAAGAGTTTTTAGTTTAGCAAAGGACAACAGCTTACATACCTGGGTTGTGTATTGGCTGTCTGAAAAAATGTTTATGGACATTGACTGGCTCAACTCTAGTACTTTAAGGATGGCCATGAGTTCTCCCAATTGAACAGAGCCTGGGTTGAGTTGGGTGTGAGTTATTTCTTTAGTGTTAGGCATGGTTATTATTAAGCCAAAATTGCTCTTATTGATGTCTGTAAAAGCTATAACTGCTTGAGGGAGAGGGACATTCGAAAGATTTGTATATGGGCTTAAAGTTAACTCAAGAAGTGACAAGACTGACAAACATTCATCTTGGGGGAAGTGGTTATCCAAGGTCCCTGGAGAACCTGTCATTATTTTCTGGAAGGAAAGAGAGTCTGCCCATAAAGGCTGAGTATTTTGGAGGGAGAAGGGGAGGGCAATCTTGTCTGGTTTGATGCTCATGATTCTCCTGGCAGTTGTTCTTGCTTTAATGCCTATCTCAGAGGCAATATCAAACTGAGGTGATATGGGATAACTTAGAATGTGATAAATATGTCCAGATTAGTGGGCCTGATTGCCACAGTGCTCCCAATATGCCACCCTTAGTCCAAAGGCCTAGGGCTATCAGGGGAACATTTGGATTATATCTCCTTAGGAAGACGTTATAGGCGAGTTCATTAACCCTCTTTAACAGATCCTTGCCCTCCTCTGTCAACTGTATTTTTGGAGAGGGGGAAGTATGCCCCTCAAAAAGGGAGAACAGTTGTCTTTTGTATGTCTTCATCGGGAATTGGGAAAAATTACTTGAGCCAATTAATGGTGCCACAGAGTTCCTGGAGATCTGTAAGGGAGTAGGATTTTTTTTCTCTTGTCTCATAAGATTGCCGAATGAATGCCGAATGCTGTTTATTGAAGGAGGGAGGAGGCCTTAAATACAGGCTTACAGCACAATGGGAGAACCCTGGAGGGCAGAAGTTGGGAGTAGGACTTTTGTATTATAATAGAGGCATTGAGGGATTGGATGACTTGGCTGATTTGGTAACCCAAAAAAGCAAATGGGGGTAGGTATTGTATTTTTTCTGGAGACACCTTGAGGTGAAGGGCTCCTAACTCCTCAAAGAGTTGGGGCAATAATTCCTGAAGTATTTTTTCTGGGGACACCTTGAGGTGAAGGGCTCCTAACTCCTCAAGGAGTTGGGGCAATAACTCCTGAAGTATCTGCCTGCTTGAGTGGGCCAACAGAATATCATCCATATAGTGAATTATTATCGGGGAACCTAGCCAAGGCCTGTTGAACATACAACTGGCAGCTAACTGGACTGTTTTCATACCCTGGGGTAACACTTTCCAGTGATAATGGGAAGATCAGGTTTTTGAACACTGGGCTCCCAGACAGTGAACTCGAAGTACTGTTTGTCCTCTGGAGCCAGTGGTATTGAGAAAAAAAAAAAAAAAAATAAAACTTTAATATCTATTATAAGAATATGCCATCCAGGTGGAATAACACCTGGGTGTGGTAGCCCCATTTTTTTCATCTGTGCATTGATTTACTCTAAGTCTTGCAGAAGGCGATATTTTCCCGACTTTTTCTTAATTACAAAAATGGGGTTGTTAAATCTACTGTGGGAAGGCTCAATATGGTCCAATGACAATTGCTCTTTAACTAATTTTCTCAATTCTGATAATTTGGGTTCTTTTTTTTTTTTGTTTGTTTGTTTGTTTGTTTTTTGAGACAGGGTTTCTCTGTGTAGCTTTGCGCCTTTTCCTGGAACTCACTTGGTAGTCCAGGCTGGCCTTGAACTCACAGAGATCCGCCTGCCTCTGCCTCCCGAGTGCTGGGATTAAAGGCGTGTGCCACCACCGCCCGGCCGATAATTTGGGTTCTATAATAGGCCACTGGTCCATGTTGTGCCCAGATCGTAACCCCCAGAGAGACCACCAAGGACGAGCATACCAGAATGCAAAAGCAAGGTTTTATCTGTTACAAGTCATGACAGGGAACTCATCTCAAGCCATCTCAAGGCTTGGAAGGCAGGGAAGAGTTCCTCTTCCTTGGGGAAGTTAGTTTTTATAGGCAAAACCCATAAAACTTCTTAGAGGGGAGGAGGTTAGTACGGGTCCATCCTTGATTGGTCCAGTTTTTCCCAGGCCTGGACTTTATCTTATTCTAGCTTATCTGTTTGCCCTGTCAGGAGTTTTACAACTCATCTCCGGGGTCTGGTCATGTTATCTCTGGAGAGGGGCATCTTGTGGTTAATTGGTTACCATCAGACATCCTGATTTTGTTCTTTTGAGTTCCTGGGGCTGGCGCCATCATTTCTGGGGACTTGAAACTGGCCTGGGTCTATCTATATTGAGATATCTTTGTCTGAGGCCCCCTTTTTGAGACAATAGAGTGAGGGTCTTGTTGCGCCTAGATCGTGTCCCCAAAGCCGCCACTAGAGACTTTAGGTACAGAATGTAAAAGTAAGGTGTATTCTAAGTTTACAAGTCTCCAGGGAGGCTCTTCTAAATCTCTCACTCACAGCAGCTCCCCTTTTTTTGTGAGGCTAGTTCTTAAAGGCACAGACCATATAATTTATTTTAACCCACCTCCCTTTTTAGTCTTTTGGTCGAATATCCTAACTGTGTTTTCCAAAGTCCCTGTAGCAGATACAGCCACCTGGGGAAAGGGGGTCTAAGTTCTTATCTACACTTAGGAATCCTGGTTTAAGCTTCTCTTTGTCTGTAGGGGATAGAGTAGGGGGTTTTACTGAGGTATCACAGTCCACCCACACAGGCTTCTGCAATGTCCAATTTAATGGTATGGGCCTTGGAATGTTTATACCTATGTGGGGATGAGGTGGGGGTGTGGTCCTTAGATTCGGGGGTGAAGGCTAGAATTTTTATCACACTGACCTGTCATGTCATGCATTACTATATCCTCATAAAGGGCTTTATCATCTTGGTAAACATAGTCTTACTGCATTTCTTCTAATAGGTCACGACCCCACAGTGTACGATGTATTAGATATAATAGGGTATAATTGCTCCTGATTGCCATGGAGATCCTTCCAGTGAACTGGGTGAAGGGTTGTTTTAGAAGGCTTATCTCCCAGTAATGGTTGGGTCATCTTTAAATTTCCAATGTGGGAGGGCTTGAGCATCATTAAGAGATATCACAGTGGCTTCTGCCCCAGTGTCATCCAGACCCTTGGTGGGTCTGCCATCCAGTTAGCTGGTCATCATGAGAGAATGTGGGAATATTGGAAGGGTCCAAAACAGTCTGGGTTTGGAGAGACCCCCTCTTACTTGCTGGGCTGAGGGATGCCCCTTCTTGAGTTTAAAGGAATTTGTGAAAAGCTCCTGCAATCACATGCCAAATGAAAGCCTTTTTGGCATTTGGAGAATTTAGTCTTGGTCCTAGCTTTGGGACAGTTTCTACGAAGGTGACCTGACTGACCACAGCCCCAGCAAGAATGGTCAGGTGGAGCGGGAGAGGACTTCTCACGATCATCATCTTTGGAAGCTAATAGTGCATTGAGGGAGGCTGTAAAGGCAGCTATGGGTCCTGCCTGGTGGTCGAGATCATGAGTATCGATCACCCATTTATGGATGTCCTCATTGCACACTGCTACAATTTCATGGTGGGTAGGGGCATTAAGCCCTTCCCATGTTAATTACTTAATGATTGTTTCCCAAGTTGGGCCAAGATCGACCTGTTCCTCCATTGCCATTGGACTAAGAAGTCAAAAAACATTTTCCCTGGCTGCTGTATCAGATTACGAAAGTATGCAGTTGGATCCCAAGGAGTGCAGGATTTCAAAGCTTTAAATGCAAGGTCAGAGACTTGCTGAAAACAGGCATGAAGTCCAATTTGGGCTTGGGTCATGGGACTAACATATTGGCCCCTGCCGGTCAGCATGTCTAGGGATATAGCAATATTATATTGAATATTTAGGTGTGCCTTTGTTTCAGATTGTTTTTCATAAGCAGTGTGCCAATTAAGAAAAACTGTGGAGTCCAATACAGCTTTCATTAAGTGCGACTAATTGTAATAGGTTTGTAAATGCATTGTCCATGGTCATAGTACCTGTTCAAAATATGGCTGTTCAAAATCAGTCAGGACCTGATTCATTAGCAGCTTTATGAATCAAAGAAAGATCCATAAGAGGGGTGGGTACCCAGGGCTGGGTGGCAGCATTAGGTCCTACATTAACTGGAAGGACAAAAGGATTAATAGTGTACTTTATTGTTGGAGCTTGCATAAGGGGCTCAGGTACTGGGGTTGGGCAGGCTTTAGTTACTGAGGATGGTATTGCCTTAAGAGAATCACTGTGACGCTCTTCAATGCATGAGGATGAAGGTAGGTTTGCCCAAGGATAGAGACTTGCCTCTTTGGGAGGTGAGGTGGGAGGGGATTGTTTAAGAGGTTTCTTTGATAGGTTGTTCTCATCCTCTAAATCTGGATCTACATACGGAGGTGGGAAGTCAAGTGAGGGGGTATTCATCTTTTGTGTTTAAAAGGGGTCATTAAAAGCTTTAAGAACATCATCCGTGGTACCTTCTTTTATACAAGCTATAGTGCCTAATAAAATAGGAATAAATGATGCATGTGGAGATTTACCTTCTTGAACTTCTCTTTTTCTGGCTAGGAATAAAACACACATTCAAAAGGCAGTATCCCAGCTATTATCAGGAGATATCCAGGGTGCTATGGCAGAGGCTTCAGCACAGAAACTAGCCAGGTTTACATGCTTAATGTGAGTATCCCTGGTCTGTAAGAGAGCTTTAAGTGCTAATATCTGAGGTTCTTTTGCGGTAGCAGGGAAATTACCCATTGTTAGTTAAAGGAAGGGTAAAAATAAACTGCACTCTCCTGTGAGTACTTGAGATAGCTGTCAGTGAGAGTTAAAGGCTGAATCCCTCTCCTGATCAGAACTGCAGGTGCTGAATGGGGCTGGGTGCTTCTGAAGCGTGGGAGTGAAAGGCTGCAGGAGCCCAGGGACCGAAATCCCTGCTCTCTCCTAATTTGCAGCCCTACCTGTTGAACTGGGCACTTCCTGCTCAGGGGAGTGAAAAAGCTGCAGCAGCCTGGGGCTGAGAAGCCCTTTTTGTGATTGCAGCTGCAGCCACCTGATGCCTGTAGCCCGGTGGGCACAAGAGAGTGCTTGAATTTTAGGCAGATGCACTGTCTGTCTTCCCCTGGAACCTGCAGGTGGAAGAAAGCCCTTGGGGTTCAGTCGGACTTGCCCTCACAGTAGCATGAGTCGTAATTGGTACCAAGCCCACCAGCAAAAAAAAAAGAATGCCCAAAAGAGAAAGTTAAAGAGGTCGCAGAGAGCAAGCCCTAGTCCTTATAGTCCATGTTGGCGCCAGAATGTTGCTGGCTTTGCAGTTGGAGTCCCACTATCTCTGGGGCAAGGGGGAATAGATGCAGAACCAACATCACAAGCTCTGGTAGATTATAAGCAATCTCGTTTATTAAACAAAGGACTGAGGTATTTATGTGGGCAATTTTGGTGGGCTCTGCTTCAAGCTGCCGTGGTATTTCCTGGTTGGCTCTTGGTCGTATGTCAGCAGTGGTCATCTTGAGGGTCCAGTTTCAGGGTCCTCTGGGTCAGTGTACTACTGTGCATGTCAGAGCTCTTTGTTAGCTTAAGGCTTGGCCCAGTGCTTTTGGCCTTACTAGCCTCACAAAACATCATAATCAGAGGTAGAAATGTGTAGTGCAATATGACAACAATATCCTTAATATGTGTCAATGTACAAAATACCCTAAACAGAGATAGAACATAATACAGTATGATAAATATAATTTTACATTTGTATCAATATACAAAATATTTGAAACTGTAGTAACATGTGCAATACGATAATTATAATTTTTAATTTGTATACAAATTATCTTAAGTAGGAATAGATAGTTTATATTTCTATCAATATACAAAATTCATACCAGTGCAAGTTAGCTAAGGCTGATAGTTTGCTAAATTAGTTTACAAGTAGATACAATAATCTACCCTATTCCCCATTTTTCTTTTCCAAAACAAACTATTTTTTTAAACTTTATTGTTCCACCCAAAAACCTATTAGTACTTATAACCTATGACAATTATCTATAACCCTGAGAAAATAAAACCTTTTGGGAGAGGGCACATCACTTTTTTAAAATTGCTTCCTGCTGTGTTGGGGGTGATGATGTGTGTGGGATCCTGTAAGAAAGCTAAAACAATGGTTAAATCTCATAAGACCTAGTTGTAACATTTGTAACCAATCTCAGAGCAATGAGTAAGTTTGTCTGAAGTTCTGGCTAGAAGTGTAATATGATGGAACTGTTCTGAAGAGTTTGTAGTCCAAAGCTGATCATTGAGTGGTGTTTATCAGCTCAATGGCATTATTATGGACCAAATAAGTCGTTGTTGTGGGGCCCCATCTTCTTTCTGGAGACTTCAAAGATTATTGTTGGAAAGATTTATTTTTCACTGTGGAAAACTTGACCATTATTAATATCAAAGTGGAAAGTTTAAATTTTAAGATGACATGATACATAAGAAAGAATACCAAGGAACCAAGAATAAGCATGGAGAGAAATACAATCTTGACAACAATGGTCCCTAGATTATTGGCTTTTTTTCTGTCTCATACCAATTGGCTCTTCTGATATCAGACAGAATCTCCTAATTTTTTCTTTAAGCAACATACTTGGGTTTAGA
The DNA here is from genome assembly GCF_004664715.2 of Peromyscus leucopus. Classification (NCBI taxonomy): domain Eukaryota; kingdom Metazoa; phylum Chordata; class Mammalia; order Rodentia; family Cricetidae; genus Peromyscus; species Peromyscus leucopus. The sequence goes on along the minus strand of NC_051071.1, from coordinate 3,722,277 downwards.
GAAGGAGAGAGCCACATTCTGACTCCAAAGCCAGCTTGATTTATAATTGAGGCAGCACCACAACTTTCCTAGACGTAAAGAGATATTGATGTTAGGTAGTGACATATTACCCTGTAGAGTCTATTGGTACCAGTAGGTCCTTCCCTTCTGCTTTAAATGTCTAGGTGTTCAAGACCTTTTGATTTCTTGAAGATGGGTATTCCTGTTATTGTAGATGTAACCAACCGTCTTATTAAATAAGAAACACAGAACCAATGTAAAAGAGAAAGCCAAGAGGTCAGAGCTCAGAGCTAAAATCTCACCGTTCCTCCTGCGGTGGTCTCAGCTTCCCGAAAGAGAGCTATTTCCCTGTGTGTAGGTCGTTTCATAGTCATTCTGCCTTCTCATTGGTTGTAAACCCAAACACGTGACTGCCTCGTCATAGTCTGTATATACAGCCCCCCAGGTCTTAAAGGCATATGTCTCCAATGCTGGCAGTATCCCTGAACACACAGAGACCTATGGGATTAAAGGCGTGTGCCGCTGCCACCGCCACCGCCGCCGCCGCCGCCGCCACCACCACCACCACCGCCACACTCTGTCTATGGCTCTAATAGCTCTGACCCCCGGGCAACTTTATTTATTAACATACAATCAAAATCACATTTCAGTACAATTAGAATACCACCACATTTCCCCTTTTCTATTTTAATAAAATGAAAAAAAGGCAAAAGGTTATAACTAACAAAGAAAAACTATATACAAAAGTACAATAACTATATACAATATATACAAGTAATAAATACCTAAACAATGTCTAGTCCATTTGTATTTGACAAATCAGAGAAAATAATTCCCTTACCTATCCTATTTTGGTAAGTCCAAGATGTATCTAATGCACTTTCTATCCTAATTAATTTTCAACTATAACTAACTAATTTTCAACCATAACTAACTAATCTTCAACTCCCTCAGAGACCCAAGAAGGAAATAATATTATCTAACAAAAATAAAAACAGGAAGTGCATGCAAGCAACTTCCAAAAAATTTGTGAGTTGACAGAAACAGTCAGCTGCCTGGACAGTCACCTGAGGTTTCTCCGCAGTGTTGGGGCATCATCATCTTCAGCCTACAGGCTTAATGTATCTGACAGACTCATTTGTGAAGTAGTATGTACATAAGGTCAACAGTTCAACCTCACGTTCGGTGAGAGCAGTCCATGTACCAGAAACACCTGAATTCCACTAGTGTCCTGTCATGATTCAGGATTTTAAATTCTGGAAATTGTTGACAGTTTTTTAATTCAGCTGTCCATTCTTCTTGGCTGTGTATATATGGTTTCATCTCAGCATCCCCTTCTTCTCCACATCCCTCTATTAAATGCCAGTCTACTATCGAGAGGCGTGAGCTTTCAGCTGCTGTTCCATTGCACAACAGAAGCCATCGGCCCTCTGCCTGTTAAACTGCCTTCGAAGAAAAGGGCACTGTACCTTTTCCGGATTGCGAAGGCCACTTCAGAGATGGGGCCATATAGTCCTGGCCTCAGAAGATGCCTTTTGATAAAGCCATAACCACACTTGTTTTGACAAGAATCAGTAGTCCTTTGTTTCATGTCCTGTCTGTCCATTTTGTCCTATTGATTCGAGGATACTTTGTTGTCCAGTGGCTAACTTTTGCCACAATGAAAGTTGACTCCATATGCAGTTTCTTCAATGCCCATATTTTCTCTGAAGTAGATTGGTACTTCCAGGAGCCGACATGTCTCAAAAAAGAAAAATTTCTAAGTTATTAAAACATTTTAAATGCCATATTCTGTAGATCTCTGAAGGGTTTGAAGATGACCTGTCTAAAACGTCTCTGCTCAATTTTTAAAACATATCTAATATGACTACAAGTTTTATTGTAATGTCTAACTACTAACTTTCATTTCTTTATATCCTAATAGTTGGTAATAATAACATTCAAGGATCAGAAAATTGCATTACATTGTTAAATGGATGGTATAAATACAATTAGAAATATACATATAGCATTTTCTAACAATATCAGTTTCAAATTTGTATACAATATAAAACAATCCAATCCAATGTAAAGTATTTAAAACTAGTAATTGTCTTTTTTTTCTATTCTTTCTCCTTTTTTTTTTAAACAAGAACATTAAATCTAATCTCCTTTGCTTAGCCTTTTTTACTAACCCTTGACAACAACTTGTAACCAACCCCCCTAAACAATGAAAATTATCCCAGACCCAAAATCCACTAAAAAGACCAAAAAACCACCCGCCCCACACCACCTCTTTGGGAATGTGGGTGTCGTATTCTTAAAATTGCTTCCTGCTGGGTATGGGCGAAGTTTTCTTTATCCTGAAAGAAAAATTTTAGGTTAATTGTCAAATTCTAGGAAAGGTAACTATATCCTTCATTATCCAGTCTGTGTATAATGCCAAAGTTCAGGGTCTTTGTAGTCAAGTAGTCTTTGAGACTGGATCATCTCAGCTAGTCATCTCAAAATTGCTCTGAGCACCTTGTAGTTCAAAGCTGATCTGTGGATGATGTTTGTCAGCTTAATAATATTATTATTGTCCACATGTAATTGTTGTTGTTGTGGGGCCCCATCTTCTTTCTGGAGACTTCAGTTGATGTTAGGCCTGGCCGTGATTTCCTGCAGAAAACTGATAAGAGACGCGAACACAAAGACATATATATGCAGCTAATTGAAGCCTTTTTTCTAGAATTAGTTAGTACTGTATATGACCACTCATGTCTTAACAAAGTTTAAAATGTGTATATATATTATTACACATTAATATATATATATTAATTTTGTAAATTTTGATATAAAATTCATACTTTAAGAAAAGTTTAAAAAATCAGAATAGAATCAAAGAGTTGAGATTAGTAATAGAATAGTCCCTTAATTAACTTGTCTTTTGTCCTGTCCCATAGCAGAAGATGGCTCTTTTATTCTGGTATGATACAGGGAGTTTGCATTTTCCTTTTAACAACATGCTTGAGTTTAAAGAAGGAGAGAGCCATTCTCCAACTCCAAAGTCAGCTTTAAATTTTAATTGAACTGGGACTATTAGAAGACCAATAGTGTTAAATCTTTAGAGAAAAGCAGAAACAAACATTTAGGAAGACATAACATTTTTTACACAATATATACCCATACGCCATTTCACTCTGTTTCTTGGGATAGATGATTTGTCCCTTTTCTTCAGTTGTCTCATTTGTCTTGTGTTCTTCAGATTCCTTAACCTTCATTTTCCTAAAAGACAAAAACAAAAACCTTTCCCCAAGACTAATTTTGGGGATGTTCCTTTTTGGCAAATTATTATCTGATTAAATGAAAAGGCATGTGTCACTGGTACAAGTTAGTTTAAATTGGATGTTCATGCTGGTTGATGAACTATCACCTCCTCTAATTAAGAGGTCTCTCTTGTTCAAATCGAACCTTTATCAATTTTGATAGTGCCCACAGCTTATCTTCTCCTGTAGGAACAAAAGCAAAACTTCGTCCTTAATGTAATACATACCCTGGTTTCCATTCTGAGGTCAGCACATCCTTAAAGTATATAGGCTGATTTAATTCTGTAGTTTTTTCTATTATCCAATGTCTCTCTGTAGCTGTTGTTCCTTTCTCATTGGCATTCAGAAAATTCAAAGTTAGAAGAGCATTATGCAGTCTATTTCTGGGGGTTTTTGTTACCCCTTTCTGTTTATTTAGCATATCCTTTAGAGTTCTGTTTGATCTTTCTATAACTGCTTGACCTGTAAGATTATGTGGTATGCCTGTAATATGCTTTATATTGTAATAAGCAAAAAACTGTTTCATTTTAACAGAGACATATGATGGAGCCTTGTCAGTTTTGATTTGTGCAGTTATACCCATGATGGCCATAACTTCTAGCAAATGAGTGATTACAGAATCAGCTTTTTCAGAACTCAAAGCAGTTGCCCATTGAAATCCTGAATAAGTATCAATGGTGTGGTGTACATATTTCAATTTTCCAAATTCTGCAAAGTGAAACACGTCCATCTGCCAGATCTCATTTCTCTGAGTACCCTTTGGGTTACATCCTGCTGGTAATGGCGTTTGATTGCAGAAGGAACAAGTAGGACATTTCTTTACTATTTCTTTGGCTTGTTGCCAGGTTATGGAAAAATCCTTTTTTAAGCCTTTACTATTGACATGATGTTTTCTATGAATTTCTGAGGCCTCCAGCACATTTCCTATCAATAATTTATCAATCTCATCATTGCCTTGTGCTAGAGGGCCTGGCAGACCAGTATGATATCGAATGTGAGTTATATATAAAGGATGATTCCTTTTCCTGATTGTATCTTGTAATTGAATAAATAGTGAAGTTAATTGTGAAGCATCAGGGATAAATTCTGCAGTCTCAATATGTAATACCACTCTTTCAGCATACTGAGAGTCAGTTACTATGTTGAGAGGTTCTGAAAAATCCATTAATACCAACAGAATAGCATACAATTCAGATTTTTGAACTGAATTATACGGACTTTGAACAACTTAACTTAAATTTTCTGATTTGTAACCTACCTTTCCTTCTTTGTTGGCATCTGTATAAAATGTACCAACTCCAGATATGGGTTTTTGCTGTACAATTCGAGGCAAGATCCAATTAGCTCTCTTTATAAGATCAATTCTATTGCTTTTGGGATATTTGCTGTTAATTTCTCCCAAAAAATTACTGCAAGCTCTTTGCCAAGGTTCACTTTTTGTCCATAATTTTTCAATGTCCTCCTTAGTTAATGGTATGACAATTTCTGCTGGGTCTATTCCTGCTAATTGACAAAGTCTCAATTTTCCTTTGCAAATCAAGTCAGAGATTTTTTCCACATAAGTTTGCTGTGGATATCATTCTATATAAATAAAACACTGATGGCCAGTGACCAGGCAGGAAGTAGGTGGCCAGGCAGGATGTAGGTGGGACAAGGAGAGAGGAGAATTCTGGGAAGTGGAAGGCTGAGGGAGAGACACTGCAGCCACCGCCAGGACAAGCAGCATGTGAAGATGCCGGTAAGCCACCAGCCATGTGGCAAGGTATAGATTTATAGAAATGGGTTAATTTAAGATATAAGAACAGTTAGCAAGAAGCCTGCCACGGCCATACAGTTTATAAGTGATATAAGCGTCTGAGTGATTATTTTATAAGTGAATTGTGAGACTGTGGGGCTTGGGGAACCTGGAGAGAAGCCCTCCAGCAACAAATGGCGCCCAACGGCTCGAGTTTCCACCTTAAACCTGAGAATATTTAATAACCAATTCTAAACAGAGCCAAAACCAGGTTCCTGCTTCTTGTCTCATACGGACAGCTAGACGCCGCAAAACGCGTGTTTGAACACTGGCGGGTTCCTGGTGTGTGCGTTTGACTGGCACTATGGCGGGAATGAGGTGTCTGCCAGTGGCACATTACGCTGTGTGATAGATTTAGTCTTTACTATTATTAAAAAAAAAAAAAAGGTTTCTGGGCTACACGCTGCTTTGATAAAATCTTAGACCCACTCTTTCTGAGACTTGATGATTCCCAGAGCTGGCGGAAAATGTACCACTGCCATGTTGGGAAGCTGAAGTGGGTGGAGCCAGCAGCCACAGCGCCGTTTCAGTCTTAGAATGGTGCAGTTTAAAGCAATAGGCTCAAGGCTCAAGGTAATATAAAAAAATAAGCCACGTAATGATGGCTACCACACAGAGAATCTGGATTATGTTGTCTTTGATATTTGTAACTGAAGAAAAACATTTGATTACAAAAGCTGTTGAGTTATGCCAAAATGTATATTTTAAAGGTACCTTGACTTCAAAATTTGGATTTAAGGATATGTTGCTTTGGAAAAGAGGTTCTGCTTTTGTTTCCACAGAAAGCCAGAGGCTATGGATTTGTTCCAGATTAAGATACATCAGGTTTCACCAGCCAAGACCCCCTGAAAGGTCTCCGATGACACCATGGCCCAGATGATCCAACATCCAGAGTGGTTTCAAGGCAACTGGTTCAAACAATACAGCCTCACGGACTACCCCATAGGTCTAAAATTTTCTTTGCATCCCCATAAGATACAGCGCCCCCCTCCAGCAGGAAGTAGTAAGACATGCTACGCCCAAATTCCCAAATATACCAAGCTGGCTTTAGAGGTGGAATTGGCTCACTCCCCCTCTAATCCCAGACATATTGCTTTAAAAAAAAAAAATGGTTAAGCAATTCTTATGTCCCAAATCAGAAGAGCCCTCTGGTGTGGGACAGAGAAAACCAATATTTTTATTTAAAACAGGTTGATTATAAATGTGATCTCTTTTTAAAAAAGAAAAGGGGATATGATATAGATATATAGGAGAATATAGAGATGATAAGATAAAAGGATAGATTAATCAACCTACTTTTAAAGAACAACTTGTTTAAAATGTTTTACATTGGTATAGATTTTAGTTTATGTTTAAAATGTTTTACATTGGTATAAATTTTAGTTTATTGATACAAACTTGAAGTTAATATTGTTATACTGTGTATATATATATATTTCTATTCTTGTTTGAGGTATTATGTTTATGTAACTCATTTAAAATTGTAATGGATAATTAAAAATAGATTAATAATTAGTCATCTATGATAATCATATCTGTAGCCATGTTAGTTAAGTTTTCTAGGTATACATAGATATATTTCAGATAGATAGGTAATCTTCAAACACTTCATAGACCTAGAGAATATGGCATTTAAATAACTTAAAATTCTGTTGACGTGAGACACAATTGCTCCTGGCTGCACCAATTGATCCCGAGAGAATGTTGGGCTTCTAAGACATTTTCATTTGGAAGTTTGTCTTTTTGGCACAAAATGGCCTACTGGGCAAAGAACTGCCCTTGCCTTGATGGCTGACAGTACAAATGCAATGCTGTCCTTTCTGGACAAGCGGGACACAAGGAAAGCGACCACTGTACTCTGCCAAGACAGGGTAAGATGGTCTTTCAGAAATCCTGCTTCTGAAAATGGTCTGTCAGATATTCTAGGCCTGTAGCCAATTTGAATGCACCAACAATGCTGAGAAACATTAGGTGACTGTCCAGGCTGCCAGCTGTCTTGGTCTACTCTTGCAAGATTCCCGAAAGTTGCTTGCATCCGTCTACCATTTCTTAGGTACCATTATGTTCCTTCTCAGGTCTTTGATGTGGTTGAAAACTAGATAGTTGTAATTTCCTCAGTTATGATAAAGATAAGTTAGATATAAAACCTTAAACTCACAAATATAAGATAGATAGGACATCTTTAATATTGTAACTGTAATTTTTGCTCGATAGTTGTTTTGTTATATGTAATTTTACCATGTTAAAGTTAAAACCTTACTTTTTAAAAAAAGAAAAAAAGGGGAAATGCTGTGGATATCATTCTATATAAATAAAACACTGATGGCCAGTGACCAGGCAGGAAGTAGGTGGCCAGGCAGGAAGTAGGTGGGACAAGGAGAGAGGAGAATTCTGGGAAGTGGAAGGCTGAGGGAGAGACACTGCAGCCACCGCCAGGACAAGCAGCATGTGAAGACGCCGGTAAGCCACCAGCCACGTGGCAAGGTATAGATTTATAGAAATGGGTTAATTTAAGATATAAGAACAGTTAGCAAGAAGCCTGCCATGGCCATATAGTTTATAAGTGATATAAGCGTCTGAGTGATTATTTTATAAGTGAATTGTGAGACTGCGGGGCTTGGGGAACCTGGAGAGAAGCCCTCCAGCAACATAATTTTTTAATTTTTTATTTGGTTTATTTGGTAAAAATATCCATTCCAATATAATATCTTCCCTCTGTATTAATATTCCAGTAGGAGAACGCCTAGAAGGTAAAATAACCAAAATGCAATCCAGCTTTGGATCAATACGATCCATGTGTCCTTCATGCACTTTCTTTTCTACCAAGGCCAATTCTTTTTCAGCTTCAGGTGATAATTCTCTTGGACTATTTAAGTCATTGTCACCTTCTAAGGTTTTGAACAAATTAGTCAGTTCATCGTTTTTTACCCCAACAATAGTTCGTAGATGAGAAATATCTCCAAATAATCTTTGAAAGTCATTAAGAGTCTGTAGCCTATCTCTCCTAATTTGCACCTTTTGTGGTCTAATTTTTTGTAGCTCTATTTTATATCCTAAATAATTAATAGAATCTCCTCTTTGTATCTTTTCAGGAGCAATTTGTAATCCCCAGCAAGGCAAAATTTTCTTTACTTCTTCAAACATTATTTCTAAAGTACCTGCATTTGAGTCAGCTAGTAAAATATCATCCATATAATGATAAATTATAGATTTAGGAAATTTTTTATGTATCACTTCCAATGGCTGTTGTACAAAATATTGGCACAGAGTTGGGCTATTCAACATTCCCTGTGGGAGGACCCTCCATTGAAATCTTTTAACCAGTTGAGAATTATTATAAGTAGGCACTGTAAAAGCAAATCTTTCTCTGTCTTTTTCTTGTAAGGGTATTGAAAAGAAACAGTATTTTAAATCAATAACTATGAGAGGCCATCCTTTTGGTAACAGAGTAGGCAAAGGAATTCCAGATTGTAGAGAGTCCATTGGCTGAATTACTTTGTTAATTGCTCTAAGGTCTGTTAACATTCTCCATTTACCAGATTTCTTTTAATAACAAATACAGGAGAATTCCAAGGGCTGGTTGATTCTTCAATATGCTGAGAATTTAACTGTTCTTCTACCAGCTCTTCTAAAGCCTGGAGTTTCTCTGTTGTTAAAGGCCATTGCTGGACCCATACAGGCTTGTCTGTTAACCATTTTAAAGGTAGAGCTGTTGGTGTCTTTGGAAGATCATCAGTTGTTGTACCCTGTTCTTGTATAATATGAATGGCTGGTGACCACTCATTAGAACAATATCTTCTAATATTTCTCTCAGAGTAACATGTGCTAGTTTATGATTTGTTTCTGAGATTGGAGGGATGTTAATCTGAGTATTCCATTGTTGCAACAAGTCTCGACCCCACAGGTTCATAGTTATGTTAGCCACATATGGTTTTAATTTTCCTGTCTGTCCTTCTGGACCTATATATTCGAGCCATCTTGCACTCTGTTTCACCTGAGATAATGTCCCAATTCCTAACAGTTGAACATTTACCTCCTGAAGAGGCCAAGTTGGATGCCAAAATTCTGGTGCAATTATGGTAACGTCCGCACCTGTGTCTACCAGACCAGACAACAAAACACCATTTATTTTTATCGTTAGTTTTGGTCTTTGTTCATTAATAGAAGTTTGCCAAAAATTTTTCTTTATGTTTTCTCCTGAATTTTCTATTCTCTCAGTTTCATCATCCTGACCAGCATGATTTATTCCAATAGGCATTTGGTCATTTAATCTCTCAGAGCAGGGATTTCCTCTATGGCTGCAGGAAAGGTTTGAACTGGATTTGCAATGGGGGCGTGCGTGAGGCCCCTCTGGGAGTTTCCCGAAGACTGAGGCAAAGGATTGCCCTGTCTGTCCTTTGTTGATCTACATTCGTTGGTCCAGTGTTTTCCCTTACCACACCTTCTGCATACTCCAGAAGGAAAGGGCATTCTGTTGCCATTGTTCCTTGACGAAACATTGTTTCTAGGAATGACCTGTTTACAGTCCCTTTTCAAATGTCCTTGCTTTCCACATCTAAAACATCTAACATTACTCAAACCTTTTGAAATTGCTTCTCCTACCCACATATCATCATGCTCATCAACCTCAACATTAACTGTGTCTCTAATCCAATCTTCCTAAGATGCAGATCTTGCCCTTAACGGCCTGATTATTCTTTTGCATGCTGCATTCGCATTCTCAAAGGCCAAAGATTCAATTATTGCCTTACTAGCTTCTGAATCCGATACCATTCTCTTTACTGCTGAATCCAGTCTTTGTAAAAAATCTGTAAAAGATTCTTTTGGGTCTTTCATAACCTTTGTAAATGACTCAGATTTTTTTTCCTGGTTCCTCAACTCTGTCCCATGCATTCAAGGCTGCGTTCGGCATAAAATTAGGGTTTGGACATCATATAAACATTGTGTTTGTACTGAAGTATATTGGCCTTCTCCAATAAGCTGATCCTGGCAAACTTGTATTCCTTTATCCCTCCATTGTTTTTCTATGTTTTTAGCCTTATCCTTAAACCACGTTAGAAATTGAAGTTTCTGGCTGGGTTTCTGAACAGCTTGTGCAAGGTCCCGCCAGTCCTGTGGTACAATCCTATTATATGTTGACCAAGAGTTTAACATTTGCTTTACATATGGGGAATGGATGCCATAAGATACTATTGTTTCCTTAAACCTTTTTAAATCCAACATTTCAATTGGAGCCCAAATATTTTTTTGTAGCCATTTGATCAGGCATCTGCTGTATGGTTACAGGATAAATTAAGGGTGACTGTGTGAAAACAGGCTTTCTTTCTGTAACCTTATGATCCAGACTTGAAACAACTTCGCTGTTAATTTCTTCTGTCTGAATTTTTACAGGTTTAACAAGTGTTTCTAAAGCTGTTTTCCTGGCACTTAAATTGACTATCTTTTTAAATATTAAAATGAGGATTAGCATAGTGATAAACTGCATAATTCCAACAATACTAATCTTCCCATATAGTTGTTCCATTGTCAGACTGCCTTAAATTTCGAACAAAACCCAATTTTCTTCCAATGTACACATAAAACCCATTTTTTTTAAATGTGGAAAAAAATTCTCTTTTAAATAGTTTCCTTTAAAATATCTGATATGTTCTGACTTACCAAATCTGCGTAGAACAGTAGAAATCCGAGAGGATTTTCAAAACAGCCACCTAGTGTCCAAGGTGTAAATCCAGAGAGAGAGAGAGAGAGAGAGAGAGAGAGAGAGAGAGAGAGAGAGAGAGAGAGAGCAAGAAAGTGTAGCCGGCTAAAGCTTAAATCCAGCCACGTGTTCCCTCTTGAGCCGAGTCAAGGTTTGGCTCTGGCTTCCTTAAGCTCCAACCACGTGCGTTGGCTTTACAGGTAGGGCCCTGTTCGGCAGGGCAGGTCTGAGTTGTTTGTAGCACCGGCTTTAAGCAAGCAGGCTTAAGCAAGCAGCTCACGGTTAGTCCGGCCTGAAGCCAAGCAGACCTAGGCCCGGGCTAGGAAGCCAGCCACTTGGACTAGGGGGCTGCCCGGCCTGCCGCCCTTGCGGGAAAGCGGACCTGCCGCCAAGCTAAGCGGTTTTTAATGGATTCTTGTCACGTTGGGCGCCAGATGTATATGTAACCAACTGTCTTATTAAATAAGAAACACAGAACCAATGTAAAAGAGAAAGCCAAGAGGTCAGAGCTCAGAGTTAAAATCTCACCCTTCCTCCTGCGGTGGCCTCAGCTTCCCGAAAGAGAGCTATTTCCCTGTGTGTAAGTCATTTCATAGTCATTCTGCCTTCTCATTGGTTGTAAACCCAAACACATGAGTGCCTCGTCACGGTCTGTATGTACAGCCCCCCAGGTCTTAAAGGCATATGTCTCCAATGCTGGCAGTATCCCTGAACACACAGAGACCTATGGGATTAAAGGCGTGCGCCGCACCCCCCACCGCCACCGCCACCGCCACCGCCGCCGCCGCCGCCACACTCTGTCTATGGCTCTAATAGCTCTGACCCCCGGGCAACTTTATTTATTAACATACAATCAAAATCACATTTCAGTATAATTAGAATACCACCACAAGTTATTTTGTAAATAAAAAAAAAAAAAAGGAGAGCCCTGCTCTGGCCGTTGTTTGGTAAGTTTTCCTTACAATTTGTGGAATTGTCACACCGGTTGATGAACTATTACTTTTCCTTATCAAGGGGTTTCTTCTGTTTGAATCGAATTCTTACTAATTTTGTTGGTATCTATAGCTTTTTTTCCTCCACAGAAACAAAAGCAAAACCCCTTCCCCAATGTTGCACATATCCTGATTTCCATTCTGAGGTCAATACATCTTTGAAGTAAACAGGTTGGTTTAGCTCAGGAGTGTTTTCTGTTGTCCAGTGTCTCTCTGCAACTAGCTGTTGTCCCCTTTTCATCAGCATTGAGAAAATTCAAGCTTAATGAACCATTATGTAGTCTATTTCTAGGGGTCATTGTTAACTCTTTCTGTTTATTTAGCATATCCTTTAAAATTTGGTTAGATCTTTCTATGACTGCTTGGCCTGTGGGATTGTGTGATATACTTGTAATATGCTATATATTTTAATAAGCAAAAAACCGTTTCATTTTACTTGAGACATATACTGGAACATTGTCAGTCTTTATTTGTACAGGTTGGAAATGCTTACTAAAAATCTTGGAAAATCATTAAGAGTCCGAAATCAGTCTCTCCTGAGTTGTACCTTTTGGACTAATTTTTTGTAGATCTATCTTATTTCCTAAATAATTAATACAATCTCCTCTTTGTATTTTTCTTGAGCAATTTGTAATCCCCAGCAAGACAAAACTTTCTTTACTTCTTCCAACATGCTTTCTATGGATCATCCATATAATGGTAAATTATAGATTGTGGAAATTTTGCACGAATTATTTCCAGTGGTTTTTAGGTGAATTATTGACACAGGGTGGGGCTATTTATCATTCCCTGTGAGAGGACTTTCCATTGATATCTCTTGACCGGCTTAGAATTAGTATAAGTAGGTGCTATGAAGGCAAATTTTTCTCTATCTTTTTTTTTTTGTAGAAGTATAGTTAAAAAACAGTCTTTTAAGTCAATAACTGTATTCGGCTATTCTCTAGGTAACAGAGAGGGCAAGAACATCCCATTTCTGTAAGGATCCCATAGGCTGAATTGCTTTATTTATGGCTCTTAGATCTATCAGCATTCTTCGTTTTCCAGATTTCTTCTTAATAACAAATGTAGGAGAATTCTAAGGGCTGGTAGATTCTTCAATATGTTGAGCATTTAACTGCCCCTGAAGCAGCTGTTCTAAGACTTGTAGTTTCTCTTGTATCATAGGCCACTGCCCAACCCAAACAGGTTTATTAGTTAGCCGTTTTAAAGGTAAGGCCAATGGTACCTCTGAGAGTTCAACAGCTGTTGTGCTCTGTTTATGCACAGCCTGAATGATTGGTGGCTGATTTTTATAGTGTCTTATAACATTATTCCCAGAAACATGAATTGGTTTATGGTCTGCTTCTGATATTGGAGGAATGTTAATCTGGGTATCCCATTTCTGTAACAGATCACAGCCCCATAGATTCACTGCTACACTAACCACATATGGCCCCAGCCTTCCTCTCTGTTCTTCTGCCCTATGTGTAGATGAAATTCTAAACAGTCTTAGTAAATAAGAAACAGAGCCGGCCGGGCGTGGTGGCGCACGCCTTTAATCCCAGCACTTGGGAGGCAGAGGCAGGCGGATCTCTGTGAGTTCGAGGCCAGCCTGGGCTACCAAGTGAGCTCCAGGAAAGGCGCAAAGCTACACAGAGAAACCCTGTCTCGAAAAAACCAAAAAAAAAAAAAAAATAAATAAAAAATAAAGAAACAGAGCCAAATACAGAGTTAAAGCCTAAGAGATCACAGCAAGAGCCATGACTCCCTTTAGCTTACCACTTGCTGCTGTCGCTCCCCCTGAGAGAGAGACCTTCTCCTGTGTGGCCTGTCTTTTTATTGCCTTTCTGTTCTACCTTCTCATTGGCTCTAAACCCACCCACATGATTTCCTCATCACTGCCTGTCTATACAGATCTCCAGGTCTCTATGGTTGGTACTGGGATTAAAGGTTCGGGTCACTACTTGGCTGTGTCCTTGACCACACAGAGACTCTGCCTGCCATGTGATCAGATTAAGGGCATGTGCCACCACTGCTGGACTTCAACTAAATGGCTTGCTTTTAGCTCTGATCCCCAGGCAACTTTATTTATTAACATATAAATAAAATCACATTTCAGTTCAAATAAAATATCACCATACTATGCATTCAACCCATCTCGTACTTTGTTTTTTCCTGAGATAGGGTTCCAATCCCTAGAAATGAGCATCTGCCTCCTAAAGAGGCCAATTTGAATGCCATGATTCTGATGTAATTATAGTCAGGTCCACACCTGTGTCCAGTATTCCTTCCAGTATAAGGTTATTTATTTGTTCCCTTAGCTTTGCTCTTCATTCGTTCTTGAGAGCCTGGCAAAATATTAGTTTTATGGTGTTTCTTGGTATTTTTGGTTCATCCATCAAAGCTGTTTTATCATCCAGTGGAGTATGGTTTTTTACATTAGGCACTGGATTATTTAATTGTCCTGGGGAACTTTTTTCTCCACAGTGACTAGACATGGTTGGACCATGTTCGATTTGTGGGCCTGTGAGAGGCCTCACCAAGGTGTTTCCTGATTGTAAAGGGTTGCCTTGTATGTCTCTTTTTGACGTGCATTCATTGGTCCAATCTCAGCCTTTGTTGCTTCTTCTGTGTAATCCAGGATGTTTGTCTCCTCTTTGGGTCATTTCTAGAAGCGTTGCTTCTAGGAGTGCTCTATGTGCAATTCCTTCTTATATGGCTTGGTTTCCCACAGTTAAAACATTTGGCACTTTGATGTCTGTTTATACCTTTGGAAATTTCCTCTCCTATCCAAGCCTCATCACTATAGTTAAGAAACTCAACATTGTGTATTGGAGCCATTCTCCTATGGATGCTAATCTGACCTTTAAAGGCAGTTATTTTTTTGTATTACTTTAGTACTCGTCTAACCTCTTGATCTAATATAGCTGTTTACAGCTTTAGTCAGTCTTTGTAAAAAGTCACTGAATGGTAATTTTGAGCCCTGTATGATTTTAATAAAGAGCTCAGTTGGTTTTCCTGGTTCTGGAATCTTTTCCCAAGCATTTAAGGCTGCTGTACAGCATATGGATAAGGTATGCCCCATAAAGGTAGATTGTTTATTTACATCAGCGAAACAGCCTTCACCAAGAATTTGACCTTGGGAAATCTTAAAACATCTAGTCTTACCTTGCTGCTCAAGGCCTTTGCTGCTTCTTTCAGCCAGCTTTTCCAATGTAATTGTTGACTGTATTCTAATGTTCCTGATACCAGTTGATTCTAGTCATTTGGTGTGATCCTATTTCTAGAAGACCATGTATTTAAAATGTTTCACATATGTTGAATGTGTTCCATAGGTAACTATAGCTTCCTTGATGTCCTTTAAATCTCTCATATATATAGGCTTCCATCTATATTCTACATATCCTTCAGGATATTGATCTGCTGTGGATATCACTCTATATGCTGTGAATGTGTTGCTCTGATTTGGTTGATAAATAAAATGCTGATTGTCCAGTAGCCAGGCAGGAAGTATAGTATAGGCAGGACAAGCAGAGAGGAGAATTCTGGGAACAGGAAGGCTGAGTCAGGAGTCGCCAGCCAGACACAGAAGAAGCAAGATGTAAAAGCCACAAGCCATGTGACAACTTATAAATTAATAGAAATAGGTTAATTTAAGATATAAGAACTAGATAGCAAGAAACCTGCCTCAGCCATACAGTTTATAAGTAATAAGTCTCTGTGTGTTTACTTGGGCCTGAGCGGGTGCAGGCCCTGGTGGGACTGGAGAAAACTCCAGCTACATTGATCAGTTGCTGGCTGTTCACAAATAGTAACAGGATATAGCATCACATGGGGATAAGGAGAACTTGCACTTTTGGTAAGTCATCTCTAACTTTGTAAGGCACTGGTGATATTATTTCTCCTCTGACCTTTCCATCTGTGTGTGAGCACTTTTATTATCAGTTGTAATAGGGTCTTATAAAGCTTGAAATCGATTAACCATAGCTTTCTCTAAATTCTGTACCTCCTGTACCATAATGATTTCAGTGATTTCATAGAGTCAAAATTTTTTATTTTCATCATTAACATATGAGTCTAAAGATTTCATTCTATCCATTAACGATGACCTTTCATCCTTAGGATGAAAGGCATTTATCTGAATGGCATAGAGATTACCTTCCACATTTAATGTTTTTTCCGATAATTTTTCACATTTATTTTCAATAGAATTAATTCTGCTTGTCCATTTATCATTAGTAGATTATATGGACTGAATTTTATGTGGTAAATTAGCAGATTCTAAAGAATGAATCCACCAGGTTAATTTCTCATTACCACTTTGCAAAGTCTGTATCAGTCCAATTAATGTCTCATACTTGGTGCTGTTATCAAACCATTTTTTAAGGGTATGTGAATTATCATGCTAATAGCCATTATAGCCAAGATTGTATATGTCCCAGGAAGGTCATATATTTCTTGTAAAATTTCATACATAGTATAAACAAAGAAGTTTTTAAATTCCTGATTGATTGTATTATCTGCCATGGTGAGAGAGAAGGACTTAAAAGTATAAGGAAAAATTTATATTACATATTAATTAATTAATTAATCAGTTTAAAGTGTGAAATTATCAAGTAATTTACCTCTTATACTATCCTTGAGAGATTGTCTTAAGTGTCCTAGATGTTCCCAGTGTCCCAGGCTCTTAATTAACCAGGTAGGGTGAATGACTGTTTTTTTGTGTGATGATTTTGGGTGTAGTAGGGATGTTTGGCCAGCAGGTGTCACAAGTGCCAAAGCACACCATGAATCACTGCTCTGAAGGTGTTTGTTCTGTGGGTTTAAGCAACTACATGGAACAGGTTTTTAAAAAAGAGCAGCCTGTTGACACTTTCTGACCTCTGTGGGCCCTGGTGCTTAAGCAGAACAGAGCACTGCTGTGCCCAGAGTGTCTTGCCTGCTGCGCAAGGGAGGTGGAGCGCCAAGTGCATGCTCGCTTGTAGCTGTGACCACAAAAGGGCATGCAGTTTTTGCTGGCCTCTGGGACTGGGCCCGCTGGCCTCTAGGTGGTTACATGGCAGGCACTGGGAGCTCCTTGCTAGTAGGCACGGGTTATTAAGCTAGCCTGCATGGACAGGTAAACTCTTAAAGGGCCACTAGGGCCATGGGGATGGCTCCCCAACACGCTGGGGCACCAGATATTGCAGATAATCCACAGATACTGATAAAGGAACTGTTTATTAAGAAAAGTATATTGAAAACAACTCACTAAACAGGATAATTCAAGTCCATCACAGAGTCCTGGATGCTGCTTCTGCCGCCTGAGTCAAGTCCGCATCATCCAAGCCCACGAGAGAGAAGAGAAGGGGCCTGTGTACATGTCCCTCAGGTCTTAAGCTGACTCAGAGGCCATACCCTAGGGGCTGGTACCTCAAGGTCATATGTGGAGCAGTTACCTACTACAACCACCCACCCAGCTTTCTTTTCTTTTGAGACAGGGTCTTTATGTAGCCCTGGCTCTCCTGGAACTCCCTATGTAGACCAGGCTGGCCTTGAACTCATGGAGATCCACCTGTGTTTGCCTCCAAGTAGTAAGATATGCCTTTAGCATATGATACCACACTTAGCTTTGTCATATACCTTTAAGTATTTTATTTCCCCACTGTTTCATCTACCAGTTTTTCAATTTCCACCTGTTACCCAAATGTTTAGTGCCTTTTTTATTTTATAACTGTGCGTCTAGATGCCCACTTCCCACCTTTTGCTCTAGTTGAGTATATGCTTGCAATAAAAAATGAGAAAATTATGTTTTAGGTGGCTGATATTTGTCTTGTATTTTTGTGCATCATATTAGCAAACTGAGTATTAGATTTCATTACCTTGTTTTTAAAACTTTCTCTACTATACCCAGGCATATGATAAACCTTGTAATCATGTCAGCTCTTTCTGTTTAGTATTCTTACATACATGATTATTCATAGTGTGTATATATATACATATATATATATATTACTATTTTGTGAAGGTGTGCATGTACTTATTTCATGTAGTACTATGGTAGACCCTCCCTATGTGGAGCGAAATGATTAAAAAATTATTATTGTGTGTATAATGTATGTATGTGTGCATGTGTTTGTGTGCGCTTGTGTGTGTGTGTGTACACACACTCATATTCCCCAGCATCCATGTGGAAGTCAGAGGATAACTTTCTGAGGTTAGTTCTCTCCTTCCACTGTCAGTTCTAGGGATTGAACTCGTGTCGTTGCTTGATGGCAAGTAGCCTTTACCTGCTGAGCCATCTCAACCCCCAGGGAATAACTTTCTAAGATTCCCACTTGGCAACAACCGATAGTATTGAACGCGGTATATATTATACTTTTTTACTCTATTTTCTTTAGTGGATTTATAAGAACATAGTTTTAACAGATTGCTGTTAGTAATTGTTAGAATTTAGGTATCTGTACTACCCTGCCCTCAGGGTCCTGACAGGATATATCCTCAGCTGCAGCCACTTAAGAGCACCCCCTGTGCACATTTGCTACATTTTCCTATAAAAGGTGGTCCTTGCCCACCTCCTGCCTTTTTCTCTGCTCTCTGCCCCTTCTTTTTCCTTCCCTGAATAAAACTCCCACATGGACCCTGTTGTATGTATGGTGTGACTCCTTTCCTCCATTTTTAAAATACAACATTTGCTGCCATGATACTTGGCAGGCTCTCTTTGCGCTTCCTCCTGCTCATCAGCAGTCTGAGGTATACCAGGACCCTGGAACCAGTTTACCTAAGGCAGGCTCATATTCCAACTACCCGACTGTTGGGCCTTCCATCCAACACCGGCACAATTGGTAAGTTTCCCTTCTCCACCTCTGGCTGTTTCCCACAAGTGAGGATTGTCTCTTGACTGTGGTTTCTTGCCTCTTGCTGGGACAAACCCTGGTACCAGGCAAACCATCTGTCTCTTGGGCTCAAGGCCCCCCCCTCCCCCTACCCCCCCCAGTCTCTGTTCCTGTGTGATGATATAGGGGACAGCTTGTGCCTACTAAGAGCCCCTCGCCTCGTTCTTTGTGTGATGATGCACTGGGAAGCTTGTGCCTGCTTAATCTGATCCTCCCTGTATTCTTGGGATGCTACGAAGTTCACGCCCTTGGATCTTGTTTCTCTACATCATTCATGGGGACTTTGCCTAGCAGCATAATCCCAACCTCTCCTATAGGATGTCTTTTAGAAAACCTCAAATCTCTAGACCCCAATATTTTATGGGACTTTTGCTAATTCTGCCAGTGATTAGATATTTGGAAGGAGATACCCAATTTTCAAGCTTTTTCATGTCTTTGCTCTAAGCCTTCCCTCTGTTCTTCCTTTTTGTTCCTCCACTCATTTCCTGCTAGGTATGAAGTCTGTTAAGCTGCATTTCCTCTTTCATTAAGTGAACTCTCTCAAATAGATAGCAAAAAGAACACTGGGATCTTATACGTCTAACTGTGCTTAATGAATCCCAATGTTGGTTTCTGTAACAGCATTGGCAGCAGTCTGCCTGTGCTGCCAAAGCAGTTATATCATGACCTGTTGCCAGGTCCTTTTCCACTGCCAGCTGTTGGAGATGTTCATCCTTGAAAAGTGCCCACCAGGCAGAGCTTGCTTCCTTGGTCTCTTCTCTTGCCTCTTACTTCCCTCTTTGTCTCTAATTTCCTCTCTTGACTCTTTTCTCTCTTGCTTCTCTTTCTCTTGTCTGCCTGTCTCTTTCAAGTTCCCACTCTGATGCAGCTTTTCACTCGTTCACTTTTGGCTCTCCTCTTCCCAATAAACCTCTTTCATTAACTGCTGCATGTGGCATGTTTGTTTAGTGTCATAACTTGGCAGGGTCTGCCAAAAGTACCTACTTCATACTAGGACTCTTAACTCCCTGGGCCACCTCTAGCAGATCTGTTTTCTTCTACCTGCAACAAATCTGCTTTCTCATTCACCAACAGCTTTGCCTTCCATTCAGTACCAACAAGTGGGTCTCTGGTGGGGCTACCTGCCTCTGACCATTCCCCTAGATGTGAAGCTTCATTTCTCCAGCACAGTCGTCCCTCACCTGCAAGCTTTTCTCAAAGTCCTGGTACCAGGCGACTGTGTCTCTCTCTGGCTCTTAGCCCTTGGCCCCTGTTCTTTTGTGACAACATACTAAACAGCTTGTACTCATTTGATCCTCCCTGGATCCCTGGGATGCCAGAACATTCAGGTCTTTCCTTTTCTTTGTTCCAAGATCTGCTTGTGTCTGTCTGCTCTCCCTTTCTAAATGTTCCTGTTTGCTGCAATGTGTGAATCAGAGATGGAGAAGCCAGCTTCATCTTGCTCAGCACACACCCTTTCTAATTACTCAACTCCTCTTTAATTCTGTGTGTATGTGCCTGTAACTATTAACAACAACCATGTGGCTCTCTCCATCTTGGGTGGTGATCTCATCATGATTTCTTGTGAGCTTCAGGGAGTTGACTTGGATCCACCATGAACAGCATCTTGCCACATCCAAGCAGTGCTGGGCAATTCCACAGAGCCTGAACAGAGAAATGAAACAGCCAGCTACCCCAGGATGTGGCCAACACCCTAGTTTTCTCAGGTCCCCCAAAGATGACCAATGCCCCCCAGGGCAGCAAGAAGCAGTCTGGAGAACACAGCGCCCTCATCCCAGCCTCACCTTTCTACCCCTTTCTAACAATAAACAAAAGAGAGGAATGTTAGCAGTTAGGCATCTGTACTGCCCTGCCCTTTGGGTCAGCTGCAGCCACTAACAGCACCCCCTGTGTGCATTCGCTACATTTCCTCATAAAAGGAGGTCCTTGCCCACCTCCTGTCTTTCTCTCTTTCTCTTCCTTTGCTCTCGGCTCCAGGGTCTGGGACTGGTCGCTGCCCACTTTTCTTCCCCCTTCTCTGTCCTTCACCCAATAAACTTCCCATGTTGTATGTTGTGACTCCTTGCTGCTTTTAAATTACAACAATAATGGAAAAAAAAATCCTAAGATGTAGAACTTGCTTTCACTTTGGTGGTTACTCTTGTCACTTGTGATAAAATGGTGATGTTAGCAACCCCTTCCATCATTTATTGAGACTTCTTTTCCAGACTAGTTTTCTGTACTGTATACCCTGTTCCACACTCAGCTGCATTTTTAATGAACTAGAGCCATATTGTCACCAATATAACAGAGAGAATAAATGTTTGTTTGTTGCTTCCTTTTCCTCTATCTCCTTTTTTAATGATAATGTTTACTATGCCAAGTATACATCCTCTATCTCTTTTAATGTATCATTGAGAACAATTTTTCATGCATGCAGAAAGGCCTATGCATATGAAATAGGGCTAAGATAATTATGATAAATGTCTAGGAATGACAGTAGCATTGTGCATTCCAAGGTGTATAAAATGATGAGAACATGATAGAAGTATCCAGTCCTACAAATGTCTTTTTGCTGACTATAATTTCTCTGTAATTGCAGCTGTTGAAAGTGGACGGATAGATGTGCTAAAGCTGTTGCTTCAACATGGAGCAAATGTTAATGGATTCCATTCTATGTGTGGATGGAATTCCTTGCACCAGGCTTCTTTCCAGGTAATCTCTAAACTTATTATTTCATTTCCATGTAAATTATATGTCTTACCCTTTTAAAATGACAGTTCTATACAGTTTTTGCTTCTTACTTACCTGTGATTTATAATGATTAGTACAACATAGAACAGGCAATCTAAATGCTAATAACCATTCTAAATAAGCCAGCTGCTATAGTGACCAGAGCAGCTTTGGGCTATAGGGATTATCTAAATTTAAAATGTTGGCCACATAGTTATGAAACTCTCAGAATCTGGTATATTTTATTATAATTGCATGTTTAGAAAGCATGATAGGTCCCTACTACTTGAGTTAGCAATCTAACTTTATAGGATTAAGGGTTAAAATTTCTAGAGGCCAGTATTTCATGTCTATCCTTAATGGGCTGTAATCTCATTAGTCATATCTTTTCATCCAATGTAACAAGACACTGCATTTTTCCCTTAAAGCTATTCTCTATTGAGAAGATAAGAAAAGTAAAACACAACAATAAAGAGGTTTCTAAACTTAAAATATGTATCTGTGCTTTAGGGAAATGCTGAGATTATAAAACTGCTTCTTAAAAATGGAGCAGACAGAGAATGCCAGGATGACTTTGGAATCACACCCGTGTTTGTGGCTGCTCAGTATGGGAAGCTAGAGAGCTTGAACATTCTTATTTTATCTGGTAAGAGCCATTAGCCTTTGTGCTGAGAGGATCATGTTTTTTAACTGTGTTCCTATGAAGAATGATTCTTGAATGAGTGATGAAATTTATGTAAGTAGCCAATAAAAGTGTACACAGTAATGTCAGTCCTGGTTATTAAGTATGTTACCAGCAATGACACATACCCTGCTTAACTGAGGGGTCAGAGGTCCGGCCAGAGTTACAGTTTTTTTTTTTTTTTTTTTGAGACAGGGTTTCTCTGTAACTTTGGAGCCTGTCCTGGACTATCTCTGTAGACCAGGCTGGCCTCGAACTCACAAAGATCCACCTGCCTCTGCCTCCCGAGTGCTGGAATTACAGGCGTGTGCCACCACCGCCCGGCCAGTTATGTTTTGATAATTGTCTGATTATTTAAATTGGCTTATCCAAAACATGTTTGCATTGTATTGTGTTAATGGCAGAATAAACCAGCTAAAGGTTTGTGTGTGACTACTTACACATGAAGCATTGCAAGAGAAGACAGTGTTACCATGGCATTATTTTTGTAACATCTTCTGACCAGAAGGGTTCATCATAGAAGGGCTTTATAGTCTTTTTAGGGTGTGTGTTTCGGCAGAGCTAAGGTGGGAAACTATGGGTAGTCAGAGGGAGAAACATATCACTAGATTTGCTGACTGGTCTACATAGTGAATTCCAGGACAGCCAGGACTACATAGAAAGACTTTGTCTCAAAAAACAAAACAAAAAAACGAAAACAACCCTCCAGATAGACCAAATCTTACCAAAAACCTGGGACATAGTTTTCTTATTTCTGGTTTTCCTTACAAATCTTTACATAAAGTCAAGATAGGAAGTAAAAGAAATGCACCTTCATGAAGTTTGAGGTGAAGGTGTCTGAGAAATTATGAACCTGTATCTTAAAGAACAGGATTCTCAAATTACTTCTTGAAATGATATATTTTAACATTAAGAACCCCAGACTACTGACCAGAGATCTAGAAACTAATATTTTTTTCAGCACAATCAGGGCATGTTTACTCCTGTATTTCTTTGTTTTTAATTTTTCTTCTCTCTACACTTATAAATGGTAATTTTTATATAATTAAAAGGTATGAAGATCTGTTTATATTGTAACTATATAACTCACTTCTAAAATGACTTTCAGTGTCTGTTATTTTTTAAACTTTTTCCATTGTAGTCTTAGAAGAACTGATTCCTTATTATTTTTGATACTTTGAAGTTATCACTCAGACTAGAAGGTTCATTTTTTTTTTTAAAGCAGGTCTTAGTGTTGGACTCCTTCTTTTCTTAGTGATTGTGTAAGATCACATCTTATGTAAGATTATTTTGAATAAAAGATAGTCAATTTTCCCCATGTTTTATGGTGTTTTTTATACTGAGATGTATTTGGGAAATTTAAAAATTAGCACTATCATGTAATAGCATAAATCTTAACAGATTTAATACGTTATTTGCTGGTGATAAGATTAGGGAAATATACTGTTCTTAAAAAGTTTTACAAGAAGTAAAGTCATTTTCAGCCTTTTCAAATCTTTTTGTTTGTGTGTTTGTTTATTTATGGAAACAGGATCTCACTATGTAGTTTTGGCTGTCCTAAAACTTACTGTGTTGACCAGGCTGACCTTTAATTCACAGAGAATTGCCTGCTTCTGCCTCCCAAGCACTGGGATTAAATGTTTGCGCTACCATGTCTGGCTGCCTTTTTCAATCTGTATATAGTAGTATTAAAATAACAGAGTTTTTATTTTAAAATCTACTAAGATCCATTAAAAAAATCATCCTCATTTATTGTTGGTTTTACTATGCAATACTCATAAAGGAAGAAAAGACTAATAATAAAGTAACTCTAATCAATATAGTTTTTAGTCTTAGATCCCATATATATTAGCCATATATCTACTGGTAATTACCCTCTTAAATCTTAGTCTAAAATTGGTTAGTGACATCCGTAAAGTCTCATAACTTATGCTTTCCTGGGAATTATCATCAGTGTATTTATTTGTAATCCTCTTTTCTCAGAATCCAAAGAACTGGAATTATAGGTTGTTATCACCACATCTAGCCTCTTTTCCTTCCAAAATGTTTATATTTTGGGGCTTGAGAGGCTAAGAGCTTGTGCTGCCCTTGGAGAAGGGTGGAATTCAAATCCACTATCCATGTTAGGTGGACTTACTGTTGTTTATGGACTCCACCTCCAAGGGAATCTGATGCCCCCTTCTGGCCTTCATGGATACTTACATGCACGTGCACAGATGTGTGCATACATACATATAAATCATGAATACACATTGAAATAAATCCTTAAAAATATTTGTACTTTGAACCCACAGTGCTTGTTGGAAGAGGGATTGTAATAAGTAGCCTTCATTGAATATGATTTTTTTGGTTAAAAATGAATTCTAAAATATGATTGTTTGTATTCTTACTGATAGAGACCAAAAACAATTTAAATAATTGTCAACAGGTTTGTAAAATAAGTATATTTTCCCTAACAGCATCCACTAAGGGTGAAAGCTGCTGTACCATGAAAGCCTGTTATGGTAGTTTGAAATTTATGTTATGTTATTTTTTAAAAAGACCTATGAGGATTATTGGCTAAATGTTTTGTTTTGTGTTAGGTGCAAATATCAATTGTCAAGCCTCGGACAAAGCTACTCCCTTGTTTATTGCTGCACAAGAGGGTCATATAAAATGTGTGGAACTTTTGCTGTCCAGTGGGGCAGATCCTGATCTTTACTGTAATGAAGACAATTGGCAATTGCCTATTCATGCTGCTGCACAAATGGGCCATACAAAGTAAGTGCTAAAAATGGTCTCATTAAAAGAATTAAAAGCAAATTAAGGGTAGATCTGAGCTACACCCTTTACCTCCAGGTAAAATCCTTGGTCATTCCTTTCTCTAACCAATTTGAAGGTTGCCTAAATTTCTGCCTCATTTCCCCTATGCTGTTTTCATCTCCTCTCAGTTCGTCTAAATTTTCCATTTTCCCACTTTGTGGAAGAATGACTAGAGATGGGGTGGGTACTGGAGTTTTCTCAGGATTTCAACAGCTAATGGCCATCTTTTCCCTTTCCTCCTGGCTTTATACCAAGTATCTTCAACTAGCAGTGTGATGGCCTTACTAATTTGCACTATCTCCCTGTCTGCAGAAAGAGTCTTTGATGTTTTTGGAATGGTATTTTCCTTTTTTGTGTGATGAGTAGTTCATCCCATCCTAAACCCTTTGATTAGACTTGTTACCTAATCTCACCTCTGGTCTGGTATTGTTTCTTGCTTCTGTTATTCTTTCTTTGCTAGAAGTCCCTAGGAAATTATTAGTATATTTTGGAGAATGTATATTGGGGAGTATGGAAATTTTAGAAGTTAGTAACATGGTTAAGTCAATAAGAATAAGGCTCCCTCCCATAAATCAGTATGGACAGATTTAAAAATCATGTTTGCAGTGTCATCATTCTTCAATAGTACTTTCTATAGATATCATTAGTGTTGTTTAATTAAAAATAACAAAATAATCATTGGTTTATACAGTAGGAAAATGGGAGTCCACAAGCTGGATATTTTGTTGCTAGGTGGCATGTGTCCTTAAAGTTCTTTGTAAGCCTTGTGACAGTATACTTTTTCTAGTTCATCTTTAAAACTTAGACACATTTATTATATTTAAGAAGTGTCATGCAGATTCTTACTTTTAATAACATACTTGGTTTCAGCATTTGATATTTCTTCTGCTTGCTCTTTAAAATTTATTATTAGTTCTTTGAGACTGTGATACATGTTTTGAACATAATCACCCTCCTCCAACTTTTCCCAGGTGCACACCCAATTTTGTGTTCTTTACAAAAATGTTTTAAATCCATTTCCTCTAATTGTTTATTATTTATTTAGAAAAATCTTTAATTCTTATTTTATGTGCATTAGTGTTTTGCCTGCATGTATGTCTATGTGAGGGTATCAGATCCCTTACAGCTGGAGCTATAGACAGTTGTCAGCTGCCATGTAGGAGCTGGAAATTGAACCTGGGTCCTCTGGAAGAGCAGACAGTGCTCTTAACCACTGAGCCATCTCTCCAGCACCTAGAAAAAATCTTTTAACAGTTATGCTCAGCTTTAAATTGATACCAAAACTCAAAAGAATTTGTCCTTAATTGTGCCCAATTTTGAGAAATCTGTTGCCACTGATTTCATCTATAGCCTGCTTCAAAGATAATCCACCTGTGGTTTAGTTCTCCTCCAGTGTTAGTTCACATGTGTTTTATGGAGGGAAAGCAGCCACTTTTTTTAAATAAATATACCTCAGATGTTAATGATTACATTTTTTCTGAGAATGCAGTATTTTACTATAGCTTTAATTTCTTCTGATTAAAAATTAATTTCTAATTTCATTGTCACTCATGTTCTTAAAAAATTCTTACTAATAAGGAAACAAAGCCAAGTGTTTAAGTTTAGTGTTTAAGAAGGAAAGTGCTTCATTTTATCTTTTGTTATTATTTGTTTGTTTGTGAACAGAGCCTTTGTAGGTAACTCTGGTTCCTGGAATTTTCTGACTGCTGACTTATAGGTATGTGTTACCACAGCTGGTTAATATACAATTTTCAGTGCTGGAAACTCAACCCAGGGCCTCCAGCATAGTATGCCAGAATTCTATCTCTGGGCAATATCCCTAGCCCCTCATTTCCCATCTAGTTTATTTTTAATGTAATGAATATTTAAATAACTTGTTAGGTCCTGAAATATCAAACATAAAATTGGATTTAGGAGCATAGTTTGTGGTGGTGGTAAGGCAAGTAATAGTGAACAATGAAAGCAGGTGTATTTACTATATTAAATATTCCTCCCATTTGTATATTTGAAGGATCTTGGACTTATTAATACCACTTACTAACCGCGCTTGTGACACTGGACCTGACAAAGTGAGCCCGGTTTACTCTGCAGTGTTTGGAGGACGGGAAGAGTGCCTGGAAATACTACTGCAGAATGGCTACAGCCCAGATGCTCAGATGTGCTTGGTCTTTGGATTCAGTTCCCCTCTGTGCATGGCTTTTCAAAAGGAGTAAGTATGCTTGTTACATTTTGCTTCTTTTTAATTCCCAAGTGACTTTTCTTCATAGCAAAACTTGGTATCTCTGTTAGTACTAAATTGCTAATCTAGAAAAGGCTTGCTACAAGATCTGTTGTTCAGTCTAGCAGAAGTCAGGTTGATAATGCCAGATTGTTTACTTTTTCTTTTTGGACCTGGATTACACTTTTAGTGTAGGAGTGTTAGGGAATACTTTAAATGTATTCAAAATGCAAGCTACTCTGATGTCTCTGAAATGATTCAAGAATCAAAAATGGAACTTTTATCAAGTAAGGCAGTAACTGCTTCAGGTCATTTTACCTTAAACCTTTTTGTTTATTTATTTATTTTATAAGCTTTACAATAAAATCTTGGCTTTCAAATACTGTAACATTAACATTTTTGTTATGTAGCATTTCTTAGTGTACATTATAATAATTATATTTTAAAAGCCAATTATTTATTTTCATATTCTGCTACAATTCTGTGAAGTAGAATAAATGAAGAATTAATGCTGCTTTTTAAGTTTTGGTCAGTCTTTTGACCTTGGGACTCCTAAAGTTTTACAGTAGACATCAGTAGCTGAGTGTAGTTGCTCACATCTTTAATCCTAGCACCTTGAGAGCAGAGGATTAAAGGTGAATCCCTGTGAGTTCAAGGCCAGCCTTATCTATATAGTGAGTTTCTGGACAGTCAGGGCTACATAGAGAGACCTTGTCTTAAAAAAGACCAAAACAACAACAACAAAGAAAGACATTAAGAATATGAGGGTAGGGAAATAGCTTAGTCAGTAAACATGAGGATTTGAATTCATTCCACAGAATCCACATTAAATACTGGGTGTAATGGTGTGTTTTTTATTTCAGTGGTAGGGAACAGGAGACTGAAGGATCCTTGAGGCTTGATGGCCAGCTAGTCTAGCCTGATAGATGAGTTTATCAGGATAAAGTCCTGATCATTTATTTGTTACTCTTTTTTTTTAAATGTGTAGCCCAGGCTGGCCTCGAACTCGTGATCCTCCTACCTCCACCTCCTTCAGCAAATCCTACCAGCATGTGCCACCACAACTGGCTATTTGTTACTCTTAGTGACTCTTAAATTTTATTATTTATTTTATGTCCATGGGTGTTTTGCCTGCATATATGTCTGCACACAGTGTCCACAGAGGCCAGAAGTGGGAACTGGAGTTACAGATAGTTGTTAGCTGCTATGTGGGTGCTGGGAATCGAACCTATATTCTCCAGATTAGCAACCAATCTTTTTAACTGTGGAGCCATCTCCCCATCCCCAGCACTCTTACTTTTGACTGGACTGAGACTTAGAAGTAAAAGTTCTCAGTGAGGCCAGCCTACATCTCTGGACAATCTGTTCCTGGCTTCTTTCATTCTCTTGGCCAAAAGTTTATCATATTCTGCAGCCTCCTCTTTACTTTCTTGGTGTGTTGTTTCTTCAGAGCAATATGTTGGCATATTTTATTTCCGGACACTTGGAGTAACAAAACTGAATCGGGAGTTTTGGTTCTGGGCTTCTTAGATTTTTTTTCATTTATGGCTTTCTGACAACAAATTGGCAACATCATCTTTGAAAGACTGAACAGTTTTCAGATTCTAATTGTTCTTTTGGGCCTCAACTACCAAGGAGCGGTTGTTAGAATTCCTAGCCACTCCCCCAGCTGTATGACTGCACATGCGCTGTCCAGTAGTCAGGCAAGATGCTTAGTCATCCTAGGGCCTTAGGTCCTATGTAATCTGTGCGCTGTGTGATCACGTAATCTATGCACATGCATGATGTAGCTATGTAAGCCCATGTGCGCATGGGGGGTTACCTATAAAAACAGGTTCCACCTATTCCTTCTCTCTCTTCCTGCATGGTCATTTTATAGGCCTGTGCACACCGTTTCTCTTCCCTTCCCTTTATAAACTCTTACAGTGGGTTTTGTCGTGCCTCATGGCTTCTCTTGCACCGTAAGCAGCACCACTTAATAAATAACCATGGTAGTATCTTATCAGTTCAGGAATATCAGTTCAGCATCCACAATACATCCCCAAACAGACTGGTACTTTGTTTCCAGTTCTCCTTGGTCTGTAATAGAATGCCCCATATCCAGCAAGCACACTATGCTATGAGTCAAGACATCCTTCTTCATGGGAAAACATTTGCTGTTCCCACTGCTAGTTCAGAACACATAACTCTTCCAGTCTTCACCCAGAACCCAACCCTAACCCTAACCCTGACTCCTGTGACCATAGATACTAAAGTGGTTACAGGCATACTACAAATATCATTGGCTTTATTGAAGTCATTATTATGGATATCTAGCTGTGATACAACTTCACTCTGTCCAAATATTTTCACTGGCCTAACCAGATATCTCAGTGTGTAAAAGCACTTGCCATCAAGTCTGACAACTTGAGTTTAATCCTCAGGACCCACATGATGGAAGAAAGTAACTCCTGTAAGTTGTCGTCTGAGCTCTGGGCATGTTCTCCCCCCCCATCTCTCTCTCTCTTCCCCCCTTCTCTCTTACACACAAATCATGTGAAAAACAAAACAATGTATTCACTATATTTTTTCTTTTTTTACATCTCTGTATCTCCTAACATTCTCTAAGTAGTTTATTTTGTTTCGAATTTAAGCTTCCCCAGTTTACATTTTAGTATGAAGATTTGAAATTCTAGTTAATCTAAGCATTCAAGTCCCAGTTTATTCACAACTTTAATAATTTCCTAAAATCTCATTGTATAAGCCCTCTCATGTTGTCTCCTGAGCTTCCAGAATTCTTTTTTCTGTGCCTGCCTTCTGCTAAGAAGTGTGAGCACCATTGTAGATTGCTGCTGCTCTTCCTCTTCCTCCCTCGATTCCTCCTCCTCCTCTTCTTATCGAGAAATGGTCATTTTGCTCATTCTGCCAATAGCTGCTGTATGGCTAAAGTGAATTAGATCATACAACATTATTCTTGTTGGGCTTGCAGCACCTTAACCATTAATTGTGTTCCCCTAGAGGTAGGCAGCATTTTACAGAATTTAGGTAGACGATATCTAGTGCGAGAGGTTCTACAAAGGCTTCCCAGCATTAGTTGAAATTGTAAGGGCAGTCTTCTTTCTCCTTTGACTTTGACAAAGCTAGTAAATAGCATTAGTTGACTAAGACTGTAGTGAGAACTCAAGTGGATCATATGAAATGTATTGAGAAAACTGAAACATGGCCCCTATTCATTAAGGTTTTGAAACCCAATGGGATGAATAGTATTTAGTAGCATTTGTATATACTGCATCAGAGATAGAGGAGGTGAGAAAACTGCCAACCCCATAAAATGTGCACCAATAAGAATGTGATTTATATTCGCATAGTGATTTACAGTGTCTGTGCTGTACTAAAAGGCATGTCCTTTGCCCTTGCTTAATTTTTTCCTCATTGAGGCATTCATTCAGTACCCTTCTAGTTTTCATTTATCCTGGCACTGACTCTATGGAGGTCAATATGCTGCAATAAATAATGTTTAGTAACATATCTTAAAAAAAATATAAATCTAATCTTGAAAGGCAGGGTATTTCTTTTTCTTCTTCAATAATGTGCTTGTATAATATTTATTTGCTAGAAGTGGTCATTTGGTCCTTTATTTTCTTCTTCATAAATAGTCCAGGATTGTATTTATATACTCAATCTCATTCTCTCCCTCTTTGCTAAGGATTGAGCCTGGTACCTTGAACATACTAGGTAAGCAATCTACCTCTGAACTATATCCACAGCCCCCTAAATTGTATTTTTTTAAAATATGGGTTTTAGGGATTAAAATCAGGTCCTCATAGACCTCATAGTAAAATGAATGCTTTACTGATTGAACTTTCTCATTATCCTCCTACAGTTGTACTTTTTAAGGAATCCACAGTTGATTTGCTTCTTTAAAAATTTATTTTGTATGTGTATGTATGTTAATGTGCCCTTGTGGGTACATGTACACTTGTGAACATGTATATGGAAGCCAGACATTGATGTTGGTTGTTTTCTTGTGGCTTTCCATCTTAGTTTTTGAGGCAGGGTCTCTCATTGAATATAGAGCTAGAATGACTGGCTAGTGAACTCTAGGGATCTGTTTTGTCTCTACCATGTCTCACTCCTTAGTAGTGATGTTAAAGAGTCACTTTGCTGCACCTGGTTCTTAAGTGAGTGAAAGGATCTGGTTGATACTTGGTTGGCAATTACTTTACTGCCTGAATCATCCCTCTATCCTCATCGGTTTACTTTTTATATTTAAGTTACTCTGTAGAATTTTTTTCTGGGTAAATTTCAGTGCTATTTTTATTTTTTTAAGATAAGTTCTTATGTATCTCAGACTGGTCTTGAACTTACTATGTAGCCAAGGATGCTATGATTATAGGTGTGTACCACCATGACTAGCTTTCAATGCTACTGAATTATTCATGTGCAGTGTGGGGTCACTTACTAGCTTAGCGGAAGTAACCCCACTGCAGCCTCACTCTTGCTGTCTTGTTAATTATATTTAAAAGCTGTGATCAAGCTTAGTATGGTGACACATACCATTGTCTGGGGAGGTAGAGACATAGCTATCAGGAGATCAAGGGATCCTGAGTCACAAAGGGAGTTGGAAGCCAGCCTGTATTACAAGACATCCTATCTTAATAAACCAACCAAGCAACCAACCACAAAATAATAACACTGGTTAAAATTTTAGAAAAAGGAACTACCCAATGATTCTGCCACATATACCAAAGTAGGCAGGTGATAAATGTGGTAATTTGGTGAGGTGACCCTATGGGACAGTGGATCCCCCAGTTTACTTTTTCTCTTACTGTATTGCTCTGAGCGAGGGCCCTAGTCTGAAGCTGGGTAGTAGCAGTGGCTCCAGCAGCTAAAATCCCAATACAAACCTGTTTTTCCATGTGAACAATTAGCTAATTAGAATGAAAGTGTCAGAACTGCATACGGGCAGTATTGGAGAGACCTGCTGATTATGCATATGAATTTGCATATTCTTAGGCTCACTGTTAGTTTCAAATGTACAGGAGAGTCCAGATTGTTGAAAGCAAAATTTAAACTATGACCAAAGCCTTAAGTAAGCCCTTAGATCAGGCCCAAAACTGCATAACAAAGACTTTGAGAACAGAAGTAACATTAAGAAGAAATACTGTCTGTTGAAGATATAGCAGAAATTGTAATCTGAACCTAACTATATTATCTGCCTGCTAAATCAAATGAATAAACCTTTTAGTCATCAAAGGATGACAAGACACAGGACCCAGAATTTGCGAAACATAACATTTACCTTGTCTAGGATGCACTCTAAAATTACTAGATATATGAAGAACCATATAGTTAATCTCAAGGAAAAGACAATGAACAGTTGTCAAGCCTGGGATGATCCAGATGTTGGAAATAGCAAGTTATTGAAAGCAGTTATTATAGCTGGGCTTCATGAAGTAAATACATTTGCAATACTGAAAAGTAGAAGTTCTCTGAGGAAAAGCTGAGGAGTAAAAGGTATAAAGCAAAATTCATTGCATGGGCTTGAAAGCAGAACAGAAGTGACAGCGAAGTCAGCTATCTTGAAGATAGGCTTGTAGAATTACCCCAGAAAGAACAGAGTGAATAAACATTGAAAGAAGGCTGGGGTGAACTGGCTTACCCCAGTAATCAGATCATACTCTAACTGTCATCATAGAGCCTTCATCCAGTAACTGATAGAAGTAGATGCAGAGATCCACAGCCAAGCACCAGGCTGAGCTGCAGGAGACAGGGAAGAGGGATTCTATGAGCAAAGGTCATCAAAAGATCATGATGGGGAAACCTATAGAGACAACCAAATAGCTTGGTTTGGGGAACTCATGAACTTTAGACCAACAGCTGTGCAGCCTGAATAGGACTGGACTAGGCCCTCTGCATAATTGATACAGTTGTGTAGCTTGATCTGCTAAAGAGGCCCCCTGGCAGTAGGATCAGGATCCATCCCTGGTGCATGAGCTGGCTTTTTGGAGCCCACTACCCATGGTGAGACGCCTTGCACAGCCTTGATGTAGGGGGAGGGACTTGGACCTGCCTCTACTGAATGTACCAGGCTCTATTGACTCCTCATGGGAAGCCTTACTTTGTTGGAGGAGGGAATGGGATAGGGTGCATAGTGGGTTTCGTGGGTTGGGAGGAGGGAAGAGAGGGGGATCTGTGGTTGGGATGTAAAATGAATAAAAAATTTCTTAATAAAAAAAATGAAAAAAAAAACCAAATAAACTTTACCTTGAAAATGCAAATATATATATATTTATGAAGGAAAAAGGTGGGGGGATAGGAGTTAGTAGTGGGCAGAGCCACAGATGCCTGAGCAACAATATCAACAGGTCTCATGCAGTTGAAGTCAGTAGAGGAAAAACTGATCAGTCTAGGAAAAAAAGAGTAAGTTGTTATGGCTCTAAATGTTTCAACCCTAAAGACTTAAAATTATACATATAAGCAGCTCAGCAACTCAGGACAAAACAGAGAAAAGGTGCTTAAAACAAATCACTGTGAAGCAAAAATAGAAGAAAAGTGTATATCTGTGGTCACCAACATTCTCTGAAGCACTTTGTAAAGCTAGAAATTAAAAATTGAAATCTGACTTGATCTTGGAAAGGCCTACCAATTGTTTTCTTCAATCGGAACTTGCTAAGTGAATAAGTGTGTTTTTAAAACAAGTAAGTTTTAGGTAAGAAAAGTCATTTGAAAATATTATTTGTTAGCCTGTAGAAAATGCCCAGACATCAGCATCATCAGTACTGCAGTGGTATATTCTGGCCTTTCTAATTGACTTTTTGTTTGTTTATCTGGAAGCTACGGCAGTATGTTAAATTTTGGTACATCTTTGCCTGGTCTACATTGTAGGGAATTGAATTAAAGGGCAACCTTTCTCAAAGGATTAAATCTAAAGGATAATAGCATGATAATCACATATGTCTACTTTTACCATATGTAGATAAAGGAGTTGTCAGGACCTGTTGATTGCACAGCTTTTAGTGTGTAGAGAAATGTCTGAGTTAGTTCTGTTCTTCCTTCTGTCCTCTATTTATCTGGAAAAAAATTATATTTTTAGTTCATACACTACATTAAATTAGCTAATGCCTGGTAATTAATTAACACATTAGTGAAATGAAAATCACTTGATTATTTTGGGAGTTTGTGTGGAGCTTTGTTGATCAACCAAGAAACTCTAAATTTTCCCAATAGTTTTTCTTTGAGTGTTTGGAGATAATACTGTTTCACCGAAAGATACTGCTGAAAATTAAAAAAAAAATTTTTAACTTCTTTAAGTTGGGCAATCATATGCCTAAAGCATTTATCAAGTTTATCAGAATCACCACTCATAAAAAGTAAGCATAATTGAATGTAATTTAACTCCAAAATAACCATGGTATTACTGGTTTTTATTAAAAAATGAAACAATGGACTTCTTACATCTAGCAGCGTGTGGCACAGAACCTCTCCTCCCCCCTTTTTTGGTCTGTACCTAGCCAAAGCTAAATCCACCATGCATGTTGCATGACTTGGAGACACCTGTGTACCAAGGTGATCTACTATGCTGTAGGTCAGGCCCACACACTGTGAACTCGCCACAGCCAGGGGACACATCAATGTACCATGGCCCGCCATGAGTGAAATGTTCAGATAAGAACTTAAATTTGGGCCATATCATTGATAGCAGGTACTTGGAAGATTGTGTTTTCTGAGATTAACTTGATATTGCAGTGAAATAAGTTTACTTATGCAAGTTTTGAAATTTTGTTTTTACAGTAGCAATGTATAGTTACATTAATGTTAATTTGGGATAAAATTACATAAAGATTTAATGATACTTATTTGACATAGGTATTAATGAGGAAAACTCTTTTTTCATTTGCATGTTTTCTAGTATTTCTCTGAAATGTATCTATTTAGTACTTGTGACCTTATATTATTGACCTGTGTTTCCTAACCCTTACCTGCTCTTATAAGTAGAATCAGAGGACGACAAAAGTAATACATAGAAATAGTAACTCTGGTTTTTAAAAATTGTTCACTGTTTAGCTCAGGATTAATGTTCTGAAACATTTTTGGTGGATATATGTGATGATGCATTTCTTTTTGAACCAGTGGCCATTCTCTCCACTTCATGCTGTAATGGGAAGTGTTTCCTCTGCCACTGAATAGATCCTACAGCAAAAGGAAGTTTCTGCCTTGAGGTTCAGATGTTATCAGCTACAGTGATATGAAGGTAGTGTCTCAAGGACACAGCAGAGTAACTCAGCCTAAATAAGCAAATATAAAGAAAGAATGACTTTGAGGACATACAGGCCCAGCGGGGCCGACAGGGGACATACAGGCCAGGCGGCGACCGGCAGAGACATGCAGGCACAGCGGCAGCCCAAAGAGGTAGATGGGCCTGGCAGCTACGGCCGACAGGGTCATACAGGCCCGGCGACATCCCGCAGAGGTAGACAGGCCCTGGCAGCAGCAGCTGACAGGGACATACAGGCCCGGCAGCGGCCCGCAGAGGTAGACGAGCCCAGCAGCAGCGACAAGCAGAGGCAGGTAGGCCCGCGGCGGCGGCCCACAGAGGTAGATGGGCTGGGCAGCAGCGGCCAACAGGGACATACAGGCCCAGCAGCGGCCTGCAGAGGTAGACGAGCCCGGCAACAGCAACAAGCAGAGGCAGGGATGCCTCTAACTGCAACACCCGTGGAAGAAGCTATCTCCGTGGGACGGAACCAGAACAAATCTGAACACTCCATCTGAGGACAATCCAGGGCCCAGCTGCTGATCCTGCAAAACCCAACAACTTGGAGGTGTTACTGAGACTACCTCACTCAGCTGAAATCCATCCGGGACAGGATTCAGATCCCTACAGTTTGAAGTCTGAAGAAACAAGATCAGCTGAGGAGTTGACAAATGAACAAAACGTGACCTGGGAACACAGAAGAAGGCACTGCCCAGCCACCAAACCAGATCACCAGAATCATAAGTATATACTTCACCGACTAAGATCAGCTGCCCCTGAAGAAACAGCCCAATAGCACCAATTTAACCAAGAACTCCTACTGAACCAAGACTAAAAATTAGAACAAGGGAGGCACTCTAAGACACAGACACCACCTGCACCAAGCAGAGGAAGAGATGAGTAGACGCCAGTGCAAAAATACAGGTAACAACATAAAGACCTATATGGCAACATCAGAACCTAGTGATTCTACACCTGCAAGACCTGAACATACCAAGACAGAAGAAACAGAAGAAATCAACCCTAAAAACGACTTTAAGAAGATGATAGAGGCCCTTAAAGAAGAAATAAAACATTCCCTTAAAGAAGAAATAAAAAAATCCCTTAAAGAGGTAATGAAAAACTCCATTAAAGAGGAAATAAAAAACTCCCTTAAAGAAATGGAAGAAAAAACGAAAAAAAAAAAATGGGAAGAAATCGAAGAAAACCAAGAAAAAGCAATTAAACAGATGAAAGAAACATTCCAAGGTCTGAAAAATGAATTTGAGACAATAAAGAAAACACATGCTGAGGGAATGCTGGAAATAGAAATCCTGACTAAACGAACAGGAACTACAGAAACAAGCATAACCAACCGATTGCAAGAGATGGAACAGAGAATCTCTGACACTGAAGACACAATAGAGAAAATAGATTCATCAGTCAAAGGAAACACTAAAGACAAAAAAGTCGTAACACAAAACGTCCAGGAAATTTGGGACACCATGAAAAGACCAAACCTAAGAATAATAGGGATAAAAGAAGGAGAAGAATACCAACTCAAAGGCACAGAAAATATATTCAACAAAATCGTAGAAGAAAACTTTCCTAACCTAAAGAAAGAAATACCTATGAAGATACAAGAAGCTTACAGAACACTGAATAGGCTGGATCCAAAAAAAAAAA
Source organism: Peromyscus leucopus (assembly GCF_004664715.2). Lineage (NCBI taxonomy): Eukaryota > Metazoa > Chordata > Mammalia > Rodentia > Cricetidae > Peromyscus > Peromyscus leucopus. The sequence continues at coordinate 3,685,336 of NC_051071.1, read as the reverse complement.
AGAAGTCCCCTCGCCACATAATAATCAAAACACTAAACACACAGAACAAAGAAAAAATATTAAGAGCCGCAAAGGAAAAAGACCAAGTCACATATAAAGGCAGACCCATCAGAATAACACCAGACTACTCAATAGAGACTATGAAAGCTGGAAGATCATGGACAAATCTCATGCAGACACTAAGAGACCACGGATGCCAACCCAGACTATTATACCCAACAAAACTCTCAATCACCATAGGCGGAGTAAACAAAATATTCCAGGATAAAACCAGATTTAATCAATACCTGTCCACAAACCCAGCCCTACAGAAAGCACTAGAAGGGAAAATCCAACCCAAAGAAGCTAAACACATCCATGAAAAATCAAGCAATAGATAATCCCACTCCAATATACACCAAAGAAGACAACACAACACAACACAACCACAAAAAATAACAGGAATTAACAATCACTGGTCATTAATATCCATCAATATCAATGGTCTCAACTCACCTATAAAAAGACACAGGCTAACAGAATGGATAAGAAAACAGGACACATCCATCTGCTGCATACAAGAAACACACCTTAACTTCAAAGACAGACACTGCCTCAGAGTAAAGGGCTGGGAAAAGGCTTTCCAAGCAAATGGACCTAAGAAACAAGCTGGTGTAGCTATCCTAATATCTAATAAAATAGACTTCAAACTAAAATCAATCAAAGGAGATCAGGATGGACATTACATATTTATCACGGGAAAAATCCACCAAGATGAAGTCTTGATTCTAAACATTTATGCTCCAAATATAAAAGCACCCACATTCATAAAAGAAACACTACTTAATTTTAAAACACACATCAAACCCCACACATGAGTAGTGGGAGATTTTAACACACCACTCCCACCAAATGACAGATCTACCAGACTGAAACTTAACAAAGAAATAAAGGACCTAACAGATGTTATGACTCAAATGGACTTAATAGATATCTACAGAACATTCCATCTTAACACAAAAGAATATACCTTCTTCTCAGCACCCCATGGAACCTTCTCAAAAATTGACCACATGCTTGGCCACAAAACAAATCTCAACAGATACAAAAAAATTGAAATAACCTCCTGTATCTTATCAGACCACCATGCCTTAAAGTTAGACCTCAACAACAACAAAAATTATAGAAAACCCACAAACTCATGGAAACTGAACAATGCTCACCTGAAACATCAATGGGTCAAGGAAGAAATAAAGAAAGAAATTAAAGATTTCCTAGAATTCAGTGAAAATGAAAGTACAACATACCCAAACTTATGGGACACTATGAAAGCAGTGCTAAGAGGAAAATTCATAGCTAAATGCACACATAAAGAAGATGGAGCAATCCCATACCAATGAATTAACAGCACAACTGAAAGCTCTAGAACAAAAAGAAACAAACTCACCCAGGAGAAATAGACGCCAGGAAATAATCAAATTGAGGGCTGAAATCAACGAAATAGAAAACAAGAGAACAATACAAAAAAAATCAATGAAACAAAGAGTTGGTTCTTTGAAAAAATCAACAAGATGGACAAACCCCTAGCCAAATTAACCAAAAGGCAAAGAGAGAGCACCCAAATTCACAAAATCAGAAATGAAAAGGGAGACATAACAACAGACAATGAGGAAATCCAGAGAATCATCAGATCACACTTCAAAAACCTGTACTCCACAGAAATGGAAAACCAGGAAGAAATGGACAATTTTCTGGATAAATACCACATACCAAAATTAAATCAAGACCAGATAAATCATTTAAATAGACCAATAACCCCTAAAGAAATAGAAACAGTCATCAAAAGTCTCCCAAGCAAAAAAAGCCCAGGACCAGATGGTTTCAGTGCAGAATTCTACCAGACTTTCAAAGAAGAACTAATACCAATACTCTTCAAAGTTTTCCACACAATAGAAACAGAAGGAACACTACCAAACTCTTTTTATGAGGCTACAATTACCCTGATACCCAAACCACACAAAGATGCAACAAAGAAAGAGAACTATAGACCAATCTCCCTCATGAACATTGAGGCAAAAATACTCAACAAAATATTGGCAAACCGAATCCAAGAATACATCAAAACAATCATCCATCACGACCAAGTAGGATTCATCCCAGGGATGCAAGGATGGTTCAACATAGGAAAATCAGTCAATGTAATACACCATATAAAAAAACTGAAAGAAAAAAACCACATGATCATCTCCTTAGATGCTGAAAAAGCCTTTGACAAAATCCAACACCTCTTCATGGTAAAGGTCTTAGAAAGATCAGGAATACAAGGAACATTTCTAAACATAATAAAAGCAATTTATAGCAAGCCAACAGCAAACATCAAATTAAATGGAGAGAAACTCAAAGTGATACCACTAAATTCAGGAACAAGACAAGGCTGTCCACTCTCCCCATATTTATTCAATATAGTACTAGAAGTTCGAGCTATAGCAATAAGACAACAAAAGGAGATCAAAGGGATACAAATTGGCAAGGAAGAAGTCAAACTTTCACTATTTGCAGATGATATGATAGTATACATAAGTGACCCAAAAAACTCTACCAGGGAACTCCTACAGCTGATAAACTCCTTCAGTAAAGTGGCAGGATACAAGATCAACTCAAAAAAAATCAGTAACCTTCCTATACACAAATGATAAAAGGGCTGAGAAAGAAGTCAGAGAAACCTCACCCTTTACAATAGCCACAAATAATATAAAATACCTTGGAATAACATTAACTAAACAAGTGAAGGACCTTTTTGACAAGAACTTTAAATCTCTAAAGAAAGAAATTGAAGAAGGTATCAGAAAATGGAAGGATCTACCATGCTCATGGATAGGTAGGATTAACATAGTAAAAATGGCAATCTTACCAAAAGCAATCTACAGATTCAATGCAATCCCCATCAAAATCCCAACACAATTCTTCACAGACTTGGAAAGAAAAATACTCAACTTCATATGGAAAAACAAAAGACCCAGGATAGCTAAAAGAATCCTGTATAATAAAGCAACCTCTGGAGGCATCACCATCCCTGACCTCAAACTCTACTACTATAGAGCTATAGTAATAAAAACAACTTGGTACTGGTATAAAAACCGACATACGGACCAATGGAATCGAATTGAAGACTCTGACATTAATCCATGCACATATGAACACCTGGTTTTTGACAAAGGAGCCAAAACTATACAATGGAACAAAGAAAGTATCTTCAACAAATGGTGCTGGCATAACTGGATGTCAATATGTAAAAGATTACAAATAGATCCATATCTGTCACCATGCACAAAACTCAAGTTCAAGTGGATCAAAGACCTGAACATAAATCCAGTTACACTAAACTTAATAGAAAAGAAAGTAGGAAGCACTCTTGAATGCATTGGCACTGGAGACCATTTCCTAAATAAAACACCAACAGCACAGACCCTGAGCACAACAGTTAATAAATGGGACCTCTCGAAACTGAGAAGCTTTTGCAGGGCAAAAGACACAGTCAATAAGACAAAAAGACAGCCAACAGAATGGGAAAAGATCTTCACCAACCCCACATCTGACAGAGGATTGATCTCCACAGTATATAAAGAACTCAAGAAACTAGACATCAAAATACTGAACAGTCCAATTAAAAATGGGCTAAAGAGCTAAACAGAGAATTCACAAAACAAGAACTACAAATGGCTGAAAGACATTTAAAGAAATGCTCAACATCCTTAATCATCAGAGAAATGCAAATCAAAACGACTCTTGAGATACCACCTTACACCTGTCAGAATGGCTACGATCAAAAACACCACTGACAGCCAGTGTTGGAGAGGATGTGGAGCAAAGGGAACACTCCTCCACTGTTGGTGGGAATGTAAACTTGTACAACCACTGTGGAAATCAGTATGGCGGTCTATCAGAAAATTAGGAATCGAACTACCTCAAGACCCAGCCATCCACTCTTGGGCATATACCCAAGGAATGCTGTTTCATACTATAAAGATACATGCTCAGCTATGTTCATAGCAGCACTATTTGTAATAGCCAGAACCTAGAAACAACCTAGATGCCTGTCAACAGAAGAATGGATGAAAAAAATGTGGTACATATACACAATGGAGTACTACTCAGCAGAGAAAAACAATGAAAGCATGAAATTTGCAGGCAAATGGATGCAACTAGAAAAAATCATCCTGAGTGAGGTAACCCAAACCCAGAAAGACAGTCATGGTATGTACTCACTCATAAGTGGATTCCAGATATAAAATAAAGAACAATCAGATCACAACCCATAGAACCATGGAGGCTATATATATAGCATGGAGGTCCCTAGGACGACTGTGGCTTATAATAAATTTTGGTTTTACTCAATTATTGAAAAAAAATAACCAAATGAATGGAAACACATGAACTATGAACCAAAGGCTGAGGGGCCCCCCAGCTGGATCAGGCCCTCTGAATAGGTGTGACAGTTGATTGGCTTGATCAGTTTGGGAGGCAACTAGGCAGTGGGACCAAGTCCTGTGCTCATTGCATGATTGGCTGTTTGAAACCTGGAGCTTATGCAGGGACACTTGGCTCAGTCTGGGAGGAAGGGACTGGACCTGCCTGGACTGAGTCTCTCAGGTTGATCGCAGTTTTCGGGGGAGGATTTGCCCTGGAGGAGGTGGGAATGGGGGGTAGGCTGTGGGTAAGGGAGGGTGTTGGAGGGGGGAGAATAGGGAAACCCATGGCTGATATGTAGAACTGAATGGTATTGTAAAATAAAATAAATAAAATTGAAAAAAAAAAGAATGACTTTGAATGGGGAGGAGTATGGGAATTGAGAGATTGCAAGAATAAATTCGTACTCTTATTTCCGACCATAGAAGGAGAATGTAGTTTAGCAGAGCTTATTTTGTCTGTGTGTCTTACTGATACTGGTTACTCTTTTCACATTAGGTTCATAGGAGTCATTGTGTCAATTCTAATTTTCTTTTTTTTTTTTTTTCTCGAGACAGGGTTTCTCTGTGTAGCTTTGCGCCTTTCCTGGGACTCACTTGGTAGCCCAGGCTGGCCTCGAACTCACAGAGATCAGCCTACCTCTGCCTCCCGAGTGCTGGGATTAAAGGCATGCGCCACCACCGCCCGCCTCTAATTTTCTTAAGTGGGTACATAAGACAAAGCTTAGTGCTCTCGTTTTATTTTTAGCCAATGGCTAAAACCCCATGGCATTTTGATAATTAGCTAATAAGATGCTTAAGCATTTTGTTCACTAATTGAACATGAAATGCCCCAAATGTTTGTCCATTTCTATTTGATTAAAGTAAACCATGTTTCGTGTAGAATTTTCTATCACTGTATTTCTTTTATGTAAGTACCCTATTTCCATCTATTTTTCTAAACATCAAACACCATAATGGTGAAAAAATGGCCATCAAATAAAGTTTTTGCTGGGTTTTAGTTTTTAAATTTCTCTTTTTACTCAGATAATTCACTTCCTCAGATTGTTCACTATTTAGGCAATGATCTGTCTCTTTATGTCATAGTTAATTCTTCGTGTTTGTGTCTGCAGGATAGACTTTTTCTCCCTCTAGGATCTGAAGAGCTTACCCAATTTTTCATCAGGGCTTGGGATAGAGAGACATATATAGATATATCCATATTGTTTATATTTTAACCAAAGATTAACTAACACTGATAATTTACTGTGCTTAATGACATGGAATAATCAAGGCCATATGGAGCATTCCTTTGTGTTTGGGATCTTTTACACTAACTGTGGCAGATGCTCAGTGTGCTGACAATGTCTTATGATTCTTCAGCATATTTCACACTTGCTGTTTTCCTTGGGAATGATAATTTTGTTGCAAAAGGGAGGCGCCTATATTGTAGCACTGACCTTTTCAGAGTGTGCTCTTTCTCCTTTTAACACAGGCTGTGTGAGTATACTAATTGGAAGAAGTTTGGGGTTAGTTTATTAAGCATGTTTTCTAGGATACTAATTAAGAGAAAATACATTGGATGAAAGTAATTCTAGAATTAAACTTGAAATGCAAGATTAAACAATGTTCTGAGAATTTTTCTTGTGGTATTGTAGGGGGATGAATAGATCTACTACAAATGTTTGACGAATTTGGACACTTAGGATAAGTTTATATTTACAATAAATACATCATTGCACATGTATTTATAGACTTTTAAGGAATTTTATACTCTTTATTATACTTTCCTCAGATTAATGATTGGGCCTATTGCTTTAATTTGAAAGGTACTTCTGAAAAGTATTTAGAGATTGATGAACATTGAGTTTATAATTTGCTTAAAAATAGCTTCATCCTATACTTTGATTTTTCCAGGCTTGTATACAGTATAAGCTTTCTCCATTTTTTTGTTTTCCTCATTAGAGAATCTTTTTTTTTCTTTCTGAAACAGGGTCTCAATATGTACTTCTGGCTGACCTAAGTACACCAGGCTGGCTCTAGATCCACCTGCCTCTGCCTCTCAAGTGTTAGCATTAAAGGTGCATGCTATACTGCACTTGTCAAGTTTTATGTGTCTTAAGAACTAGTTGTTCTCACATGACTGTAGTTTAGACATTTTACATTTATTTAACATAAAAATCTTATTCTTTTCTAGAGTCTGTATTATAATTATTGAAAATATTTTAACATTTATAATTCTTTTAAATGATATAATGCCAAGTTCAAAGGGACAATAATTTTATTCCTGTATAACTTCTTTATCAGTTGTGTGCACAGTGAGTGCCTATGTTTATTATTCTTTGTGAAACTTAACATTATGAAGAGTTTTTAAAATATGGACATGTAACTCAAAATTGCAGTTTTTGATGGCTATAATATGTTATGCTTATTTACCTGATTCTTTGTTGAATGTTTAGGTTGTGTTTTTCTAACATATTTCTCCAATTGGTTACAATTTATCTTCAATTTTGTCTTTTGGACAAATTTCCAAAGATTATATTACTGAATAAGAAGTCTGAAAAATTTAATACTTATATACACTTTATATTTATTTACATAAGTATATTTAAATGTATATAGACATATTTACCTAAATAAGTATATTTATTATATATGTAGTATTTCATTTATTTATTTATTTTCATAAATACTTATGTAGTGCCAGAAAAGTAGAGTAACTCACTTTAGGTGACTTCAGGGTCTATGCTCTTTTTGTAGCCCTACCTGTTTTGATGGTCTTGCCAAGTGGCTCTCTCAAATAAGGATCATGTCTGCTTTCAGTCAGTTTCAGTTCATCTGTCAGTATTGGATGATCTTTTTTTTAAACAGCCTATTTAATAGATAAAAATGATACATGCTTATTTCATAAAAGTACCTAATAAAGAAGATTAACTTTAAAATGTAAGTTAAGTATGTTCATTAGAAAAGCTTTCCTGGCCGGGCGGTGGTGGTGCACGCCTTTAATCCCAGCACTCCGGAGGCAGAGGCAGGTGGATCTTTCTGAGTTCGAGGCCAGCCTGGTTTACAGAGCAAGATCCAGGAAAGGCGCAAAGCTACACAGAGAAACTCTATCTCGAAAAATCAAAAAAAAAAAAAAAAAAAGAAAAGAAAAAGAAAAGAAAAGCTTTCCTGTGTGATAGCTATAATACAATCTGGCCAAATATAAAAGAGTGGAAATTGGCTAAGGCTACATAACGTGGAGCTTTCTAGAATGAATTAATCTTCAGGGACTTACCATGTTGTTCATTAACTTTAAAAAATTTTTAGGAGAAATGCTTAATTATACAAAATATTATAGCTAAAAAAGGTGTCTTTGTCAAGGTACTTTTAAAAATCTTATAGTTGTAAGCATAACAGTGCAGAGGGATTGAGATGTAAAAGTTTTCTTCATTACCTCATTTCAATTCCATTGCATGTAAAAGCCACTGGTTATCCCAACTGCCATTCTTGTTCTCATTTTTAACTACTATTAAAAATTTGTTAAGAAGTATTTGTTGTGTAGAAATCTAATTTTTAAACTTCTTTGTGTTTTCTTTTACTTTTTGGTGAAGCTGTGACTTCGTTGGAATTGTGAACATTCTTTTGAAGTATGGAGCCCAGTTAAATGAACTTCACTTGGCATACTGCCTCAAGTATGAGAAGTTTTCAATGTTTTGCTGCTTTTTAAAGAAAGTTTGCCTGTTGGCTCCTTGGAATCATACATCTGAATTTATAAGTTATGCAGTTAAAGCACAAACAAAATATAAAGAATGGCTGCCACATCTTCTGCTTGCTGGATTTGACCCATTGACTCTGCTGTGCAGCAGCTCTTGGTAAGAAATCTTTCTAGTAGGTTCTCCCTATTGGTAATGAGACTGCCTCAAACATGCCATCAGTTCTTTTATTACTATTATTAAGAATTTTTCTATTCATTTTACATACCAACCATAGATCCCCCTCTCCTCCCTCCCCCTGCCCCTCAGCCTTCCCCCACAACCCATTCCCCATTCCCACCTCCAAGGTAAGGTCTCCCATGGGAAGTCAGCAGAGCCTGGTACATCAGTTAAGGCAGGTCCAAGCTCCTTCCCCCTGAACCAAGGCTGCACAAGGTGCCCCATCATAGGCACTGGGGTCCAAAAAGCCCGCTCATGCACCAGGGATCCATCCTGATCCCACTACCTGGGGGCCCCCTATCCAGTTCAAGCTAAACAACTGTCTCACCTATCTGGAGGGCCTAGTCCAGTACCATGGGTGCTCCACAGGTATTGGTCCACAGTTCATGAGGTTCTACTAGTTTGGCTGGCCAACTCCGTATGTTTTCCCATCATGATCTCTATGTCACTTGCCATTGAATCCCTCCTTTCTCTCATTGATTGGACTCCTGGAGCTTGGCATGGCGCCAGGCCATGAATCTCTTTATCTGCTTCCGTCGGTTACTGAATGAAGGCTCTATGATGACAGGGTATTCACTAATTTGATTACTGGAGTAGGCCAGTTCAGGCACCCTCTCGACGATTGCTAGTAGTCTAAGGTGGGGTCATCCTTATGGATTCCTGGGAACTTCCCTAGTACCCTGTTTCTCCCTATTACCATGATGTCGTCACTTTTCATGGTATCTCTTCCTTACTCTCTCGCTCTGTCCATGTACCAGCTCAAACCTCCCATTCACTTATGTTCTCATCCCTCATCTATTGGTGAAATTATTATGGCCACTCCACGTAGCTAAAAGGATATTTATTTAATGGCGTAACTCACAAATTAAGGGATAGGTAGGTCGCAGGGTCTGGGGAAGGTGTATCACAATCCAGCTGTGTTCTCTGAAGCTCTGCTCGGTCCACCTCTACCGTTCAGGGTCCCGGCACAGAGAGAGTGCTTAACCATCTAGCTCTCGGGTCTCCAAGCGCCTCCCCTGGCCCCGCCTTGTAGGCATGACAGTTGCCAGAGTCTCAATGGGGGTTGGAACTTCCAGATCCAAGCTGGAATGGCTACCCACTACACTCATCACTTGCCCTCATTACCCCCTTTCCCCCCAGTTTGCTCATGTACATCTCATCTATTTCTCCTTCACTGGGTGATCTATGTGTCTCTCTTAGGGTCCTCCTTGTTCCTAGCTTCTCTGGAGCTTTGGGTTGTAGTCTGGTTATTCTTTCTTTTACATTTAGTATCCACTTATGAGTGAGTAAATACCATGTTTGTCCTTCTGAGTCTGGGTTACCTCACTAAGGATAATATTTTCTGGTTCCATTCATTTGCCTGAAAATTTCATGATATCGTTGTTTTTTAACTGCTGAATAGTACTCCATTGTGTATATGTACCACATTTTCTTTATCCATTATTCATTTGAGGGACATCTAGGTTGTATCTAGGTTCTGGCTATTACAAATAATGCTGCTAAGAACAAAATTGAGCATGTGTCCTTGTGGTATGATTGAGCATTCCTTGGGTATATGCCCAAGAGTGGTATAGCTGGGTCTTGAGGTAGATTGATTCCCAATTTTCTGAGAAACTGCCATACTGATTTCCAAAGTGGTTGTACAAGTTTGTACTCCCACCAACAGTGGAGGAGTGTTTCCCTTGTTCTGCATCTTCCCCAACGTAAGCTGTCATCAGTGTTTTTGATCTTAGCCATTCTGACAGGTGTAAGATAGTATCTCAGATGTCATTTTAATTTGTGTTTCCCCGATGACTAAGGATGCTGAGCAGTTCCTTAAATGTCTTTTGGCCAATTGAGATTCTTCTGTTGAGAATTCTCTGTTTAGCTCTATGGCCCATTTTTAAATTGGATTGTTAAGTATTTTGATGTCTAGTTTCTTGAATTCTTTGTATATTTTGTATCAGCCCTCTGTCAGATGTGGGGTTGGTGAAGATGTTTTCCCCTTCTGTAGGCTGTCATTTTGTCTTGTTGACCATGTCCTTGTCCTACAAAAGCTTCTCGGTTTCAGAGGTCCCATTTATTAATTGTTGCTCTCAGTGTCTGTGCTACTGTTGTTATATTTAGGAAATGGTCTCTTGTGCCAATGCATTCAAGACTACTTTCTACATTCTCTTCCATCAAGTTTAGTGTACCTGGATTTATGTGGGGTCTTTGATCCACTTGAACTTGAGTTTTGTGCATGACAGATTTGGATCTATTTGCAATCTTATACCTGTTGCCATCCAGTTATGCCAGCACCATTTGTTGGAGATGCTTTCTTTTTCCCTTGTACAATTTTGGCTTCTTTGTCAAAAATCAGGTGTTCATAGGTGTGCAGATTAATGTCAGGGTCTTCATTTCTATTCTGTTGGTGCACATGTCGGTTTTTATGCCAGTACCAAGCTGTTTTTTATTACTACAGCTCTATGGTAGAGCTTGAGGTCAGGGATGGTGATGCCTTCAGAGGTTGCTTTATTGTACAGGATTATTTTAGCTATCCTGGGTTTTTTGTTTTTCCATATGAAGTTGAGTATTGTTCTTTCCAGGTCTGTGAAGCATTGTGTTGGGATTTTGATGGGGATTGCATTGAATTTGTAGATTGGTTTTGGTAAGATTGACATTTTTTACTATGTTAATCCTACCTATCCATAAGCATGGGAGATCTTTCCACTTTCCATTTTCTGATACCTTCTTCAATTTCTTTTTTCAGAGACTTAAAGTTCTTATCATACAGGTCTTTCACTTGCTTAGTTAGAGTAAGCCCAAGTTATTTTATATTACTTGTGACTTATATTATTATAAAGGGTATTGTTTCTCTGATTTCTTTCTCAGCCTATTTATCAGTTGTATATAGGAGGGCCACTGATTTTTTTGAGTTGATATTGTATCCTGCCACATTACTGAAGTTGTTTATCAACTGTAGGAGTTCCCTAGTGGAATTTTTGGGGTCACTTATGTATACTATAATATCATCTGCAAATAGTGAAAATTTGACTTCTTCCGTTCCAATTTCTATCCCCTTGATCTCCTTTTGTTGTCTTATTGCTCTAGCTAGAACTTCAAGTACTGTATTGAATAAATATGGGGAGAGTGGACAACCTTGTCTTGTTCCTGATTTTAGTGGAATAGCTTTGAGTTTCTCTCCATTTAATTTGATGATGGCTGTCGGCTTGCTGTAAATTGCCCTCATTTTGTGTAGGTATATTTCTTGTATTCCTGATCTTTCTAGGACTTTTATCATGGAGGGGTGTTGGATTTTGTCAAAGGCTTTTTCAGTATCTAATGAGATGATCATGTGGTTTTTTTCTTTCAGTTTGTTTATATGGTGTATTACATTGACAGATTTTTGTATGTTGAACCTTCCTTGCATCCCTATGATGAAGCCTTCTTGGTCATGGTGGATAATGTTTTTGATGTGTTCTTGGCTTCAATTTGCCAATATTTTATGGCATCAATGTTCATGAGGGAGATTGGTCTGTAATTCTCTTTCTTTGTTGCATCTTTGTGTGGTTTGGGTATCAGGGTAATTGTAGCTTTATAAACTAAAGTCATCAGGTTTGACAGCATTTTTCCCTGCTGAATGATCTCTCTGAGGAACATTCCCTATATGTAAGTTAGGTTTGCATTTCTGTGGACTCTGCTTTCTACCCATGGCCTCTCTTTATGTGAAGAATGAGCCTTTATTTGATAGTGTATCCTGGCATCTCACATTCTCATTATCTCTACCTAGAATTTAGGAATTTTCACCAAGCTTTGTGCTTAGGACTGTTATCTCTTTCTGACACTCTGCTGATCATGCTACTTGTGAAGAGAGACTGCTCCCTGGTCAGTGGTTTGGGGAGTAAAGTCAATGCAAAGTGAGGTAAACTTTCTGATCCCAGTTTCCTAATAATAGATTGAATCCTTGATTGTACTCTCAACAGATTATTAAGAAATTCATATTTGCTTGTCAAATGCTCATAGTTGCCATTCTTTTTATTGTTTTATATTAATTTGTGCAAAACTATTTTTAAGGTAATTGAATGAAATATAAAGATTACTGACAATTCATTGGGAATCTCTAATTTCAAATTTTGCATGTTTGTCATAACAACTCTTCTTCTCCACAAGCATTTTAGTGAGATATATAATACTTGCGAGTGCCAGTTATATCTAGTAATTAACAAAGTTTTGTAAATGCCACTAATGTCCTATTATATTTCAAAATTAGCTCTCCTCTGGGGCTAGCTAGCAACAGATCTCCTTCACTATTCTAGGAGTCACCTTCTGACTGTGCTTTTTTTTTTTTTCAGGTGTACTATTTATTTTCAATAAAAGCATCTCTTAAGAAGAAATACATTCAAAATCTTAAGTTAGTAGCTTTGCACGGTAAAACAGTCAATATGGAATATTCTGGTGGAATATTAATGCATCAATGAACTATTATCCTGAAAATTATTGCCATTTGTTGTTCTGTACCACATATTTTAGATGCCTCCAAAGTGATTCCATTTGAGATTTTGGGACCAGCCTGATGGGATTAGCTGGAAGTTTCTTCCTTAGAGCAGTGTCTTTGGAGTAACAGCAAAAGGAGGTTTTGCTTCACATTTTACTTTAAATGGCCATAGCTTTTCTCAGTTCTGCCTTCACATCTTGCTTCCTCTGTGTCTGGCTGGCGACTCCTCTGACTGTGCTTTGAATCTGACAGAACACATTGGATAGCTGTAGACAGCCCTGACAGTTTGTTCCCCTTTATCCTGAACCCCAGGTGGTGCCTGTCTTCAGGACCTCCACTTTTTCCTCAGTCACATTGTTAATGTTCTTTGCTTAAAACCATTAACTGTCTGTATCTGAATAGCCCAGTACTTTCATCCTTCATATCCTGGAGTTTCCAGGGTGTCTTGTGTGACTTCCAAATCTCTGTTCTTAATCATTTTGCTTTAACTTCTTCATACATCCACAGAAATGAAATAGTTCTGTTATTTAAAGTTAGAAACTTTCGTCCATTGCCAAACCTGGGAATTTATGCCAACTTTTCTTGTTACTTCTTACTCATAAATTAGAAAAACCTATGGGAGAAAAAAGTAAATGTTGCCTGTTGTCCTTTGTTCTCTAGCCAACTAGAGAGTGAATGAGTGTAATTCCAATATTTTGCAAGATATACTATCCTTTTCCCGGTTCAGATAGTGTCCTTACCCCATGTATAAGTAGCTGAGAATTTTTGTGGAAATAAATCCTTGGATGTGTACTCCATTTATTCAGTTTGTTTAAATAGGAAAGTGTTAAGAACCAAGTAAACGATCAAATTATTTAGTTTAGCATTCTTGATTGAGAATGCCAGTTCATATATGTCACTACTAAAGAGTATAATGGAAAAATTCACTTTAGAAATGAAAATTCTTTTTTTTTTTTAAGATTTATTTATTATGTATACAGTTTTTCTCCCTGCATGTGTACTTGCTGGCCAGAAGAGGGCACCAGATCTCGTTATGAGGTGGTTGTGAGCCACCATGCGATTGCTGGGAATCTCAGGACCTCTTGAAGGCAGTCAGTGCTATTAACTACTTGAGCCATCTCTCCAGCCCCTAGAAATGAAAATTCTTAACATAGTCACATTTTGTTCATTAATCTTTTTTTGAAAGGGTAAAGCCAGTGTTTATATTGAATATGATGTGTGTTTTGCCTTCTTTGATTAAGTTTATATTCAAAAAACTGTTGCAGGAAAAAGTCTCCCATAAAGATTCTGATACATCCAAGCACATTTTGGTTGTTTATTAATATCACATATAAGTGTGTTACTTGTCTTAAGTACTCTTTTTTTTTTTAATGGAATATACATGGTTTTATTGGAATATATATTGAGTTTTTTTAAATTTTATTTTATTTTATAATACCATTCAGTTCTACATATCAGCCACGGGTTCCCCTATTCTCCCCCCTCCCACACCCTCCCCTTACCCACAGCCTACCTCCCATTCCCACCTCCTCCAGGGCAAATCCTCCCCCGAAAACTGCGATCAACCTGAGAGACTCAGTCCAGGCAGGTCCAGTCCCTTCCTCCCAGACTGAGCCAAGTGTCCCTGCATAAGCTCCAGGTTTCAAACAGCCAACTCATGCAATGAGCACAGGACTTGGTCCCACTGCCTAGTTGCCTCCCAAACTGATCAAGCCAATCAACTGTCACACCTATTCAGAGGGCTTGATTGTTAATTCCTGTTATTTTTTGTGGTTGTGTTGTGTTGTCTTCTTTGGTGTATGTTGGAGTGGGATTATCTATTGCTTGATTTTTCATGGATGTGTTTAGCTTCTTTGGGTTGGATTTTCCCTTCTAGTGCTTTCTGTAGGGCTGGGTTTGTGGACAGGTATTGATTAAATCTGGTTTTATCCTGGAATATTTTGTTTACTCCGCCTATGGTGATTGAGAGTTTTGTTGGGTATAATAGTCTGGGTTGGCATCCGTGGTCTCTTAGTGTCTGCATGAGATTTGTCCATGATCTTCCAGCTTTCATAGTCTCTATTGAGTAGTCTGGTGTTATTCTGATGGGTCTGCCTTTATATGTGACTTGGTCTTTTTCCTTTGCGGCTCTTAATATTTTTTCTTTGTTCTGTGTGTTTAGTGTTTTGATTATTATGTGGCGAGGGGACTTCTTTTTTTTTTTTGGATCCAGCCTATTCAGTGTTCTGTAAGCTTCTTGTATCTTCATAGGTATTTCTTTCTTTAGGTTAGGAAAGTTTTCTTCTACGATTTTGTTGAATATATTTTCTGTGCCTTTGAGTTGGTATTCTTCTCCTTCTTTTATCCCTATTATTCTTAGGTTTGGTCTTTTCATGGTGTCCCAAATTTCCTGGACGTTTTGTGTTACGACTTTTTTGTCTTTAGTGTTTCCTTTGACTGATGAATCTATTTTCTCTATTGTGTCTTCAGTGTCAGAGATTCTCTGTTCCATCTCTTGCAATCGGTTGGTTATGCTTGTTTCTGTAGTTCCTGTTTGTTTAGTCAGGATTTCTATTTCCAGCATTCCCTCAGCATGTGTTTTCTTTATTGTCTCAAATTCATTTTTCAGACCTTGGAATGTTTCTTTCATCTGTTTAATTGCTTTTTCTTGGTTTTCTTCGATTTCTTCCCATTTTTTTTTTTTTTTCGTTTTTTCTTCCATTTCTTTAAGGGAGTTTTTTATTTCCTCTTTAATGGAGTTTTTCATTACCTCTTTAAGGGATTTTTTTTTATTTCCTCTTTAAGGGAATGTTTTATTTCTTCTTTAAGGGCCTCTATCATCTTCTTAAAGTCGTTTTTAGGGTTGATTTCTTCTGTTTCTTCTGTCTTGGTATGTTCAGGTCTTGCAGGTGTAGAATCACTAGGTTCTGATGTTGCCATATAGGTCTTTATGTTGTTACCTGTATTTTTGCACTGGCGTCTACTCATCTCTTCCTCTGCTTGGTGCAGGTGGTGTCTGTGTCTTAGAGTGCCTCCCTTGTTCTAATTTTTAGTCTTGGTTCAGTAGGAGTTCTTGGTTAAATTGGTGCTATTGGGCTGTTTCTTCAGGGGCAGCTGATCTTAGTCGGTGAAGTATATACTTATGATTCTGGTGATCTGGTTTGGTGGCTGGGCAGTGCCTTCTTCTGTGTTCCCAGGTCACGTTTTGTTCATTTGTCAACTCCTCAGCTGATCTTGTTTCTTCAGACTTCAAACTGTAGGGATCTGAATCCTGTTCCGGATGGATTTCAGGTGAGCAGGGTAGTCTCACCAACACCTCCAAGTTGTTGGGTTTTGCAGGATCAGCAGCTGGGCCCTGGATTGTCCTCAGATGGAGTGTTCAGATTCGTTCTGGTTCTGTCCCATGGAGATTGCTTCTTCCCCGGTGTTGGGGTTAGAGGCGTCCCTGTTCCAAGCTGCATCTGCTTGTCTCTGTCGCCGGGCCTGTCTACCTCTGCAGTCCGCCACCGGGCCTGTATGTCCCTGTCAGCTGCCGCTGGGTCTGTTTGTCTTTGCAGGCTGCTGCCAGGCCTGTATGTCCCTGTAGGCCACTGCCGCCAGGCCCGTCTACCTCTGCGGGCCACCGCTATGGGCCTACCTGAGTCTGCTTGTCTCTGCTGCGTTGCCTGTCTACCTCTGTGGGCTGCCACTGGGCCTGTATGTCTCTGCTGGCTGCCACCATGCCTGAATGTCCCTATCGGCTCCTGACCCCGGGCCCGTCTACCGCTGCTGGGCCTGTCTACCTCTGCGGGCCGCCGCCTTGGGCCTACCTGTGTCTGCTTATCTCTGCCACTGGCACTTTGACCTCTGTGGGCTGCCGCTGGGCCTGTATGTCTCTGCCTGCTGCCGCTGGGCCTGAATGTCCCTGTTTGCTGCCGCAGCCAGGCCCATCTACCTCTGCAGGCTGCTGCCGCAGGCCTACCTGTGTCTGCTTGTGTCCGCCGCCGGGCCCGTCTACCTCTGTGGGCTGCCGCCGGGCCTGATTGTCCCTGTTGGCCGCTGCCGGCCTCGCAGCTGCGGGCCTACCTGCATCTGCTTGTCTCCGCCGCCGCTGGGCCTGTATGTCTCTGTCGGCTGACGCCGGGCCTGAATGTCCCTGTCGGCTGCTGCCGCCGGGCCCGTCTACCTTAAGTACTCTTAAAAGTATATCTGTCTGAATAATTAATTGCCTGTTGCAATATAATCTACAGAGTCAAGCAGTTTCCCAACAATGAATATAAGACTAAGTCCCTCCCTCCATCCATATTTTAATGTGAGAAGAAGGTCAATGCCATCTTCACATTCTGTTGATGGACTGTCACTAGCTTATGATCACACAACTGCTCTTTAGAGTGTGATGGTCAATGTAGGCAATAAAAATGCAATTTCAGTGGTGTTATAAGTATTGTGAAATTAAATCACCATTGTATTAATTAAAGCTGTGCACAGATTTACTTGTGTGTGTTCAGATAACCGAAAATGACTTTGTGTTGGGTCATAGTGAGACCTAAAGCACATTAAGATAGAAAAATTAAAACCTTTAAAACAGAAATAAGGAACCAAATTCAAGTAACCTTTGTTTTAGTTCTCAAATACCAAGGAGAGTCTTTATCTTAAAGAGTCTATTTTGTCATTTTATTTATTTCCCTAGAAACCTTCATTTTACTGAGAACTGAAAACTAAAATGTTTTTTTTCAAGACAACTGTTTTGCTGTTTTCAGTTTCTCCTTATATGTTTACATATCGAAGAATTAAGAATTTGAAAAGTGAGGTGACTCAGCCCTTGCTTACAAGCCTGAAAACTTGGGACCTACATGATAAGGAGAGAGCCCACTTCCCCAAATTGTACACAGACACACAGGCACACATTTTTTTAAATTGGAAAGCAATTTTTGTACTCTAATCAGTCATTTCAAATATACTTTCAAATACAGAAAACAAGTTGTTTTTGAGATCTGTTTCTATGTGTGTGTTTGTGTGTGTATGGTATGTATGTTAATTAGTGTGCAGGTGTTTCTGGAGGTAAGAGGACAACCACCCCTTTTCTCAATATGCTTTTTGAGGAACCCACAACTGAACTTCTAGCCTCTTGTTGTTTTCCTTTCTTTAGTTGCTCCCTATGGATGTCTGCAGAAATTGAGCTTGAAAAGAATTTGTTTTGTAGTAATTGGATGAGAAAAAGAAATAAAAGGACATGACTGCTCCTAAGGAGTTGAGGTTTTTATTACAGATAGAAGGGAGAGCAGAGGCAGAAGCAGTCATTTGGGAGAGTCTAGAGTGGATTGACAAGCTGACTGAACCAAGCCATTAAGAGTGGGGAGGAGAGAGAGAGGGAGGAAGAACGGGGAACCAGGAGCCAAGAGGCCAATGTAGCAAAATGACTGGGTTACCTAGGGTAGAGAACCTAGGGGAAGGGACCCAGCCTAGTCACTGGGCTGGAGAGCTTAGGGTAGGTGAAGGGTATACCAGCCAGGATGTTTCCTTAACTTGCAATGTTGAGAGAGGGTGGCCCGACAGTTTGCTTTGATATGTTAAATAGGCACCTTGGTTAGCCATTTGTCTGGTTTGAGATCTAACAGTAATGAAGTAGACCTGTTTTTCTTTGAAGGGTATGAGGCTGTCTAGTTGAGCTTAGACAAGTAATTTTTGTTAGGACTTTGAATTCTCTTAAAGTTTTGACTGAATTTCATGTGTATAATGATATGAGATCTCTTGGAAGATACAATACTGAAGTTTTCATATTCTATTGATATTAAGTATTTAATACATTGTAGACTTTTACAAGTGTGTGTAGATGTAACCAACCGTCTTATTAAATAAGAAACACAGAAACAATGTAAAAGAGAAAGCCAAGAGGTCAGAGCTCAGAGCTAAAATCTCACCCTTCCTCCTGCTGTGTCCCAGCTTCCCGAAAAGAGAGCTATTTCCTGTGTGTAAGTCGTTTTTCTAGTCATTCTGCCTTCTCATTGGTTGTAAACCCAAACATGTGACTGCCTCGTCACTGTCTGAATGTACAGCCCCCTAGGTCTTAAAGGCATATGTCTCCAATGCTGGCTGTATCCCTGAACACACAGAGACCTATGGGATTAAAGGCGTGCACCGCCACCGCCGCCCCCGCCACACTCTGTCTATGGCTCTAATAGCTCTGACCCCCAGGCAGCTTTATTTATTAACATACAATCAAAATCACATTTCAGTGATTTTATTTTATTCAGTGACTTTATTGTTCCACCCAAAAACCTATTAGTACTTATAACCTATGACAATTATCTATAACCCTGAGAAAATAAAACCTTTTGGGAGAGGGCACATCACTTTTTTAAAATTGCTTCCTGCTGTGTTGGGGGTGATGATGTGTGTGGGATCCTGTAAGAAAGCTAAAACAATGGTTAAATCTCATAAGACCTAGTTGTAACATTTGTAACCAATCTCAGAGCAATGAGTAAGTTTGTCTGAAGTTCTGGCTAGAAGTGTAATATGATGGAACTGTTCTGAAGAGTTTGTAGTCCAAAGCTGATCATTGAGTGGTGTTTATCAGCTCAATGGCATTATTATGGACCAAATAAGTCGTTGTTGTGGGGCCCCATCTTCTTTCTGGAGACTTCAAAGATTATTGTTGGAAAGATTTATTTTTCACTGTGGAAAACTTGAACATTATTAATATCAAAGTGGAAAGTTTAAATTTTAAGATGACATGATACATAAGAAAGAATACCAAGGAACCAAGAATAAGCATGGAGAGAAATACAATCTTGACAACAATGGTCCCTAGACTATTGGCTTTTTTTCTGTCTCATACCAATTGGCTCTTCTGATATCAGACAGAATCTCCTAATTTTTTCTTTAAGCAACATACTTGGGTTTAGAGAAGGAGAGAGCCACATTCTGATTCCAAAGCCAGCTTGATTTATAATTGAGGCAGCACCACAACTTTCCTAGACGTAAAGAGATATTGATGTTAGGTAGTGACATATTACCCTGTAGAGTCTATTGGTACCAGTAGGTCCTTCCCTTCTGCTTTAAATGTCTAGGTGTTCAAGACCTTTTGATTTCTTGAAGATGGGTATTCCTGTTATTGTAGATGTAACCAACCGTCTTATTAAATAAGAAACACAGAACCAATGTAAAAGAGAAAGCCAAGAGGTCAGAGCTCAGAGCTAAAATCTCACCGTTCCTCCTGCGGTGGTCTCAGCTTCCCGAAAGAGAGCTATTTCCCTGTGTGTAGGTCGTTTCATAGTCATTCTGCCTTCTCATTGGTTGTAAACCCAAACACGTGACTGCCTCGTCATAGTCTGTATATACAGCCCCCCAGGTCTTAAAGGCATATGTCTCCAATGCTGGCTGTATCCCTGAACACACAGAGACCTATGGGATTAAAGGCGTGCGCCACCGCCGCCGCCGCCGCCGCCGCCGCCGCCACACTCTGTCTCCGGCTCTAATAGCTCTGACCCCCGGGCAGCTTTATTTATTAACATACAATCAAAATCACATTTCAGTACAATTAGAATACTACCACAAGTGTGTTTATTATATTATTGAATATTATTTTTATAAAATATCTGCAGAAATAGCCAAGTTATGAATTATGTAAGAGAGCTAGGACTTAAAGAATTTAGACATTTAAGTAGCAGAGGTGTTATAGAAATCCGGATTTACTTTAATCCAGTGTTCATGAGTTTCCAAGTATTTCTAACACTTTGAGAAGCCTCATGTGGACAGGTTGGTAGGGAATCCTGTGTTGTTTTGAAAGAAGAAAGGAAGAACTGTTAGTGTAGAACTCATATTTCCATTCTTAAAGCTGACTGTAGTCACCCTGTAGGACTGAATCTATAATGTGGAAAGTTCGTACAATCCCTGGGAATGGTATGGGGCAGTTGGAGCTGGAGCATGGGGGAGCCATCTCCCTTGTATACTCATCTTAGTGGTGAGTGGAGATATTTGAGCTTTATCCTTTCTGTATCATTCTGTGTCTATAGGGATGGTCAGACTACGTTTGGCTTGAGAGCTTAGTTGGGAGGATATAATGGCAAGTTCACCCAAGGCACTGGTGCTTTTTCCAATTTGAAAGAAAGTTCTTGCTCTTCAATAGGGTAGAAATTCCTCGTGAGGCCTCTTAAACAGAGTCTGTTCCATTTCTAGGAATACTGTCTACTAAAATTGCCCTAGTTTTATGTATACTTTGTGTTGTCTTGTTTTTGCCCATCTTCATCATTAGGTTCTTGTAAAAATAGGAGTGAGATATTTGCTTCTAGTACTAGCCCTTGATTATATTAATATTTTACTTTTGATGGCCCATTAACATGTTGTTGTTACAGGGTTGATTCAGTCAGCGATGACATCCTTGTTTTTACTTTGGAATTTTCTAATTGGAAGAGACTTCCACCAGCTGTTGAAAAGATGCTCTCTGTTCGTGCAAACTCCTCTGGGGCTCTTCAGCAACATATGGGTAAGAAAGTACAGATTCAATCACACTGCTACTCTTCCTTCTTTTGGTTCTCTTACTATGATGGAATTTTTTGTGGACTTGTTTGAGAACATATAATAAATTAGGCATAATTTGCATTTCTTATATGTGGAAAGGATGGGGAAAGAAAGGATAGTAATTTTCTCTGAGAATTGTCTTTCTGTCCATAAGTTTAACCTACAGATATTATAGAGAGCAGCCTGTTAACTGTTTTTACTTAGTGATATCATTTTTCCTTTCCTAAAGATATATAAAAAAATATTTAGTTTATATTCAAAAGAATGCTGAACTTAATTTTTCTTTAAATTTTTTGTAGATTTGTGTTCTCTCTGTAACATTTATCATCTCTAAAAAGGAAATATTAACATCTTTTATTGGCACCTGTCTCTACTGATAATATATCACCCTATTGGTACACTCTGTGAGCTGGGCCAAAATTCTGTGAATTGAGTGTTTTGTTGTTGCCTTTTTAAAGAGAGAGTCTTCCTCTGTAGCCAGGGCTGACCTAAAACTCTTGGTCTTCCTGCCTCAGCTTTCCATGTTAAGTTAGCTAAAATAAAGAATACTCAGTGGGAGATTTTATGTAAGAAAGCCAAGTTAAACATAATGTATGCAAAGTATTCCTACATACTTACTCAAATTTATTTAATTTTGGCTATATATTGTAAGTGAGGTATGTTTTTAAGTTAGGAGAATTGTTGTTTCATGTGTATTTTTACATAAAATGGTACTTCTCCAAAAACAGTTTGAATAGATTTTTAACAAATGAACTTGTGTGTGTGTGTGTGTGTGTGTGTGTGTGTGTGTGTGTGTAAATGTCTTCTAATTTCTTAGAAAATTACATTTCAGTAAATTTTCTCTATTTAAACAGCCAGAGGAAAATATGCTCTTGAATTTAGGTATACTCAGACTATGATAAAAGTTTCTGTTGAAGAGTTTTCTGTTTGCCATTTCTAAGCCTTCTAGTTTAGAATTTCCTTAATGATAATTTTGGAAAGTTCTCCTGCATGTAATTATCAATGTTGGTATTTGCATATACTTTTATTAATTATGTATTTGTATCATCCAAAAACAAATACTTTTTCAGAACAGATAGAAGGTGGGACAATGGACTTGGGAACAAAAAAAAATCAAAAGAGAAGTGCATATGCCAGATGGGAAAATTATTTCAGCGCATATAAAAATATGTTTCTTCTGAAGGCCTTACCATATGGCAAGTGTGTCTAGATCAGTGATTCTCAACCTGTAATGTGTAATTTTACTTACAAATCCTTGTATTCTTTCTGTTTTCTAGTTAAGTAGTAGTTCTAATAGCTTGGAGAATGTTATTTTCTAAGAGAATGACTCAGAGCCTGATATTTGTTTGCTATTCATCTCATAGACAGTAGTGGTGTGTCAGTGGTGTTTGAGGATTTTGCCCCCCTATTTGCAAACAGGTTTTGATTGTTATAGCTAATGAGGTACCATTGCTATCTAGGTGGTAATATATTCAATTCCAGGGCCATGTATAGTGGCTCATACCTATAATCTCTGCATTCAGAAAGCTGAGACGAGAAGATTACAAGTTCAAGGCTAGCTTGAACTATATAGTGAGGCCAGCCTGTGGCTACATAGTGATACAGTTTCAAAAACCACAAACAAGATAATACTTGAGACCTTTGTTACTTTGTACTGTGTTGAGGGCAACCATTGTTTATTTTATGCATTGAAAAGCTTGTTAATTATCTTAAGAAATAACATATATGCGGTGGCATATGCCATTAATCCCAGCACTCAGGAGGAAGAGTCAGGTGGATCTTTAAGTTTAAGGCCGTCTACTGAGTGAGTTCCAGGACAGCCAAGGCTACACAGGGAAACTCTGTATTGAGAGAGAGGGGAGAGGGGAGAGGGGAGAGGGGAGAGGGGAGGAGAGGGGAGGGGAGGGGAGAGAGGGGAGAGAGAGGAGAGGGGAGAAGGGAGAGGGGAGAGGGGAGAGAGGAGAAAGAAAATATGAATGGAGGTGTACATGGTGGTGTGGTTACATGCCTCAAATCCCAGCTCTCAGGTACTGTTATGAGGATCCCACCAGAGATGATTATCCAGACATAGTTTATAGCCAATTGAAAGTCTTTGTTCTAGCTGGCTTGGACTACACTCAGGTATTCTGGACCTAAGCATGTCTCTGAGCATTCAGACCAAGGAGCTTTTAAAGGCAAAAACCATGTCCTCGTATCTTGCGGCATCTTGATCTTAGGTTCCTAGAATAGAGCTATTCCTAAAATAGTTAACCTATTCTAGTTCCTAGAATTGGGTACTTTCCCATGGATTCTCCACCAAGGAGCTCAAATTCTAGTTAAGCCTAAAATTACCTCAGCAAGAGCACAAGATGGAGGAATCTCAGTACTGTCTTGTGCTGCTCCATTTCCTATTGGTTCTATGAACATGAGACACATCATTGACTCATGCTGTTCTAGGGGATCATATTTGGTCCTAAGGACCCACAACTTAGTTGGCCATGCAGTTGAGGATGCAGAGTCCCATCACTAGCTTGCTCAGATAAGACTCAATGACCATAATAATGCTGACAGTAAGGTAGTTAGCCATGGGGACCAAGTAATTAGAGACTAATACTAATTATCTCATTTATGTCTCCTTTCCTTCTTTTGAGTTTTTCTCTGACTATGGCCTCTGCAAGGGGGTGGGGTACCACAGCATGGGTGGGTGGCCTGGTATAGCCTGTGGGAACTCATGTACTGCCTTGGGGGAAGTGAATTAACAAACAGAATACTTCAGGACAACTTACTCCCTCCTTCCATTTTAGTAGTTTTTCTAACAAACAGAACTGACGGAAACACAGACACACAGGGAGACACATTAATATAGAAAGACAACATACTTAAAAACTACGGGTGGCCACCACACATTTAGTTGCATCCAACCTCTCTTCTTATGTCCTAACCAGATAGTGCCTCTTACAGACCAAATTTACCTCCAGGGGTGTTCAGTTCAAAAAAGACTCTTATCTTTTTATTCTTCTGAGTGGTGGCATCAGGGATTCCCCTGGAATGCTTATCAAAATTGGGCAGAAAGGATTTTCTTGGAGTCCTGATCATGTCAGGGTGCATACCTTTTCAGCTGGTACACTCTTGCCTGCTCCTAGGGATCCTGGGGCCCCTAAGTGTCTGAGTCCAGTTTCTGGGGATCTTGTTGTGTCTACAAAATGCTTTGGGGAGCTTAACAGAGATGAAGCCAGCTGGGACTACACTCAGGTATTCTGAACCAAGGGGCTTTTATAATCAAAAAAAAAAAAAAAAAAAATCTTGGCTCCTTAGCAGTTTAACAGAAGCTAAGGTAAGCCATTATTTGTGGGTGGGGGTTCTGATCAGGCAAACATTGACTTTGGGTTCCTAGAATAAAGTTGGATAATTTTCCATGGGATTCTCCATCAAGGAGATCAAATTCCAGTTAAACCTGAAATAGCCTCAATAAGAGTACAAGAAGGAGGAATGTCTGCACTGCTTTGCCCTATCACAGTAGCTAAGGGAGAGGAGTTGAGGCTTGGATTATATACGGAAACCCTGTCTCAAAAATGGAGAGGAGGGGGAGGAGAGCTTGGGTTCATCAGTAGCAGAGCTGTTGCCAGGCATGTTTGCAACTCTGGTTTCAACTCTCAGCACCACAAAACAAACCTGTAAAAAAACAAAAAGAAGTGAGTTCTTGGTCATGAAGATGAATTGTGTTTGTTTGTGTTAATAAAAAATACTATATTCTAGTCTCTTGAATCTTTTTGAGATTGTAGAGGTAATAAATAATTGTCAGTTCTTTGTATCATACAGCATTCTTTTCCTTTTTATCTAAAAGTTTTGCATGTTATATATTTTGATAATGTTTTTCTCATCCAATTTCTGTTAGATCTTCCCTACCTCTCTACCCACTGAGCTTCAGATTTATTCTCTCTCCCTAACTTCTCCCTTTCTTTCCAAAAAAATGAAAATCAAAACAACCAATATCACAAAAATTAACATCAACACTATTGCTCTAGTATATCTTACAGGTAGGGCACTGTTGTAGGATTTATAGATTGGTGGTATTGGTGATTATTTTTCATCTCCATTACTGTGCATAATAAGTGGATCTTGTGAATTTTTGAGGCCCGCCTGAACTACATAATGAGTTCTCAGCCAGTCAGGGTTCATTGTGAGACCCTGTTTGAAAACTAAACAAAACAACTTTCTGCGCCAGATGGATACCTGTGTGATTGTAGCACATACAGAAAATTTTAAATTTAGCTTAATTTAAAATTTTTGAGATAGATTCTTACTATATAGCCTAGTCTGGCCTTGATTTATAATACCACCTTTGCTTCACAAGTTCTGGGACTATAGAGCTGTGTGCTGAAAAGCTTGGTTTACACTTCTGTTGATTTAAGGGAAAGAAGACATTTTCACTCAGTGAGAAAGTAACTGCTTTATGGGAAAAAAAAAATCTTATGTGGAAATGATTTTGAGAATAGACACTGATATTGTGTGATTTTCTTGACAAAAATTTCCATTGATACATGGGGAAGTTTTCTGGCTGTCAAATGCATTTAATAAAAATGTTAATTAGCTTTAAAGTAATTGATATTTGGAAGAATAGAAGTATGCCAGACAAATTTTAATGGCTTCTTTTTTTTTTTTTTTTTTTTTTTGGCCAAGCATGGTGGTCCATGCCTGTAGTCTCAGCATTTAGGAGTCACAGACAGGAGGATCACCACAAGTTTAAGGATAGCCTGGACAAAGATAGCTTGGACTAATGAGTATAGGCAATATGGACGACAATTTTCCCTTTTTGTTTCCAGAGTTATTGGGTATTGTTTAATCTGAGAGATAGTTCAACTGTATATTTTGATTGGAGGCAGGACTTTTAACTAAGAGATATTCCTCTGACAGAGGGTAAGACACCCAAATTTTGCTAGGTAACTGTTAAATATGTGACTCATCAGAAAAGGTGACATGGTTTTCAGTTTATGCAAAAGATCTTGTTCCAGTCACTTCTCTGTTGTTAAATAACTTTTGAGCTATCTCTAGCACCTGGGACCAATTTTTAATTGAGTGTTGCAGCTTTGGAGGAACATTATCCTGACTGCTCTGGGAGTCAGGCTATACCTTGAGCTTCTAGGACACTTCTGGCAACTGGAGCTGCAATGGGACATCTCAGCTCTGGAGGGAATGGTATCATAACTATTCGGGGAGTCAGGTGTGGTGGGTGATGGTCTCCTCACAGGATATACCATTCCTGCTCCTCTCCTGGAGAGCTGCTATAGCTGAGCTTTGCTCAGCCCCCACTTAAGAGGGCTTCCCAGCAGAGGTATGTTTCTTCTCTGGCCCAAGATGTTGCTTCTTTTGCTTCACTCTGTTTAAGAGGAAACCTTTGCAGAAATGTAGAAATCTCCTCTGGCTCCAGTGAAAAGTTGTTACTTTTTCTGCTCCCCTAAGGGACACCTCAGCAAAGTTCTGTTTTGCTCTGCCTTGCTCAGCCCCTTATGAGAACATCTCTGCAAGGTTTTTTCTGCTCAGACCCCCTAAGGGATGTCTTAACAAGGTTCTTCTCTACTCCAGTGAATGAAAATCTTCCCACCCAAGACTCTTTTGAGAAACAGATTTATTTGGGAAGGAGGAGTCCAGGAGAGTGGCTGCCTCTACCAGGGTGGGAAAGCACAGCCAACAATTGAACTGGCAGGGTGGTTGGTATAGGATTTCCTAGAGTGGTTTCTCCAGGGAGAAGATTTTATGCTTAGGGATTGGTTAGTTTTCCTGCTCAGGGATTGGTTAGTTTCGTTGCTCAGGGGCAGAGATGGCCCTGATTTCAGAGTCAAGCTGTGTTTCTTTCACTGGCCTTTGTTAGCTTTTTGGCTCTACTTCTAAGGTCAGGGCATATTTCTTTCACAGATTTTGGTTCTAGGGACAAAGTGTCTTTGCCACTGGTTTCAGAGTCAGGGAATGTTTCTTTGGTCCTGGGTTCAGAAATTAAGTGTTTCTTTCACTGGCTGGGGTCCCAGATCCAGGTTGTGTTTCTTTCACTGGTTCTGGATTCCAGAGTCAGTGTTTTTTTTTTTTTTTTTTTTTAAACTGGCCCCTTCTTACAAACTATACTTTTAAAATTTTGTGACTCTTATAACTTTTAGAAGTATCTAGGGCTGACAAAGGAAAAATTTTAAAGCAAATGTCTTTAGTCCTTCTTTAAAAACTTAGTAAAAATTATTTAAAGTCTGCTTGGTCATCTTTGGACAGAAGGGTCCATTCTAAACAGCTCCTCTAGGTGATCTGAGTTGGTTTCCCTGTAACAATGGGGTCCAACAATGGCCTGGCTTTCATAGGAAAAAAAAAAAAAAAACCTCTCAATTAATAGCTAAAGCTTTGGGCATAGATTCAAAAATTCATTGTACATATAGAACTCAGAATTCTGGACAGATTAAAAGAATAAACAGGATGTTTAAAAAAGTTAAACCTAACAAAATCCCCATTAGAATCCAGCAATAGGTGACTAGATCACCTTCTTTTGCTGGCATAATATGACCTCACTTTTCCACCACCATTCTTTCAGTTTTGTGATGGATGGTGTCCTCTCAAATCATGAATTGAAATTAGACCTTCCTTCTTTAAGTTTAATTTGTCAAGTGTTTTGTGACATCAACCTCAAAATAATGCCAAAGCTATAATCCTCCAGATGCTTATACAAGAAAACTTCAGGTCTTTTGCAAGATAAAGACCCACATTTGCTAACTCTTGAATCTGTTATATATTTAACATGTAAACTATACTATTGTGTTTTCTAGGTGTGTTTGTGTGTATGTGTGTATGTATGTTTTCCATTCTTTTTGAACCTGTTGTAATATCTGAGTTTTGCATTCTAGCTTTGCTCTTCCACAACTCTTGATTGTCTTGTGTGATTTTCTATGATACAACTGTTTTTACTAAGGCAGGCTGGCATCGCTTCCTGTTTGTCTTTGGATTTCTGCCTGCCTCTAAGCTGCCTTGCCATAGGCCAATGCAGCTTTATTTATCAATGAATCAGAGCAACATATATCCACAGAATGCATAAAGACATCCCACAGCCACTTCCCCTTTTATATCTAATTAAAAAGGAAAGTTTTAACTCTAACATAGTAAAATTACATATAATAAAACAGTTATTAAGCAATAATTACAGTTATAATATCTAGTCTATTTGTATTTGGCAAAATTAAAGAAAATATTCTATCTATCCTATATTTGTGAGTCTAAAGTTTTATATCTAATTTATCTTTTATCATAACCAAAGAAAATTATAACTGTCTAGTCTTCAACTACATTAAAGACTCCAGAAGGATATAATATTACCTAAGTAAATAGGAAGTGCTTTTTTAGCAACTTCCAAAAACATAGGATGACAGAGACAACTGACTGCCTGGGCAGTCATCCAAAGTTTCTCTGCAGCATTGGGGCATCCATCTTCAGCCAACAGCCTAGAGTTTTTTAGGTGCTGCTCCCTGTGCCATGTAGAATGTCTGGCAGTCTCCTCTGTGAAGCAGGAAACTGAAGGATCATTTTGCCTTGTTTTGGCAAATTCAGTGGTCATTTTCTTATGGGTCCTGTATGTCCAGTTTATACAACATATTATCAGCAGTCCAGGCAAGAGCTGTTTCTTGCCCAAATGGCTATTTTTGCCAAGAAGAAGATAAACTCCATATGGAGTGTCTTCGATGCCCATCTTCCTTTTTGAAGTAAATCAGTGCTGCCAGGAGCAAAGGTTTCTCACTATCCAGAACATCTAAGTTTTTAAAACATTTTAAATGCCATATTCTGTAGGTCTTTGAAGTGTTTGAAGATTGCCTATCTAATTGAATTTATATCTATGTATACCTAGAAAACTTAACTAACATGACTATAAGTTTAATTATCATGGATGACTAATTATTAATCTGTATTTCTTAATTAAACATAATTTTAAATGAGTTGCATAAACATAATATCTTAAATAAGTATAGAAATATATGTAGTATAACAAAATTAACTTCAAATTTGTATCAATAAACTAAAATCCATAGCAATGTAAAACATTTCAAACAAGTTGTTGCTCTTTAAATGTAGATTCAATAATCTACCCTTTTATCTTATCTCATATATATATATACACATATATATATGTGTATATATATCCCCTTTTTTCTTTAGAAAGAGATTGCATTTATAATCAAACTCCTTTTAAATAAGAGTAAACATTTGTAAACAATATCTTGGGAATTTGGATGTAGCTTCTCATACTACTTCCTGCTTGGATGGGGATCCTGAGAAAATTAAGAATTATGGTCAAGTACTGACTGGAGTAGTCTATGAAGCTGAGTTGTCTGTGCCAGTTGCCTAGAAGCAATTCTGGATGTTGAATCATCTGGGCCATGGATCATCGGAGACCTTTCAGGGGTCTTGGATGATCAAAGCATATTAGCCTGGAAGCAATCCACAGGTCCTCATCTTCTGTGGAAACAAAAGCAGAACATCTTTTCCAAAGCAACATATCCTTAGACACACATTGTGAAGTCAAGATATCTTTAAAATATATATATATTGGTTTAACTCAGCAGCCTTTACAATCAAATGTCTTTCTGTAGTTAAAAGTCTCAAAGACAATATAATCCAGACTCTCTGTGTGATTTCCATCTTTATGTGGCTTATCTTTTATATTATTTTCACTGTCTCTTTAAAAACTTTATTTTTAAAATCTATTGCCTTATATAACTACACATACTTCTTTTCCTCTCTCTTTCAAGCCTACATACATTTTTACTCACACTGTAAACTGTTTAGAGTTTTATTCCATCTGAATCTGTTCTTACTGTGTTTCTGTAATCATTTTCTGACTATTGCTTTAAGCTGCAACATGGCTAAGACTGAATTGGCAACCTTGGCTTCTGGCTCCAACCACCTCAGCTTCCCAACATGGTGTAGGTAATTTACCACCAGCTCTGGGAGACATGTTCTCTGCTGACTTTGGGAGGTAGTGGGTCAATGCCTTCATCTAGCAGCGTGTGGCACAGAACCTCTCCTCCCCCCTTTTTTGGTCTGTACCTAGCCAAAGCTAAATCCACCATGCATGTTGCATGACTTGGAGACACCTGTGTACCAAGGTGATCTACTATGCTGTAGGTCAGGCCCACACACTGTGAACTTGCCACAGCCAGGGGACACATCAATGTACCATGGCCCGCCATGAGCGAAATGAACTAGGAAAGTGACCTTAGCGACATTTATAATCTCTTCTTAAGCTCTCTCACGTTTTAGGTGGAAACTCTTGCCACCACATCTGGGCACCAAATGTAATTGAAAGATTTCCTGTGTCCTGCCTGGCCCACAGTCAGGACAAATCTCTCACCCATTGTCTTGCAGCCATTTATAAAATAATCACTCAGAGGCTTATATTAACTACAAACTGTATGGCCATGGCCTATGGCTCAATTTTCTTGCTAGCTAGCTCTTATAACTAAACTCAGCCCATTTCTATTAATCTGTATGTCACCACGTGTTCTGTAGCCTTACCTGTGTGCCATTGCATGCTGCTCCCTGGACAGCAAGATGGCATGTCCTCCGCCTCTGCCTTTCTTCTCCCTGTCTCTCTGCTTGGATTTCTGCCTGCCTCTAACCTACCTTGCCATAAGCCAATGCAGTTTTATTCATCAACCAGTCAGAGCAATACACATTCACAACATACCAGAAAGACATCCCACAGCACTATGGAGTACTTTCTCTTGGATTTGCATCATGGAATATGTTCTTGTATATTCTTTTCTGTGTTGACGTGAAAATTGCCATCTTAAATAGAGCAGCTGTGATCACCTATCATTGACCCTCATAAAATTGTGTCTACTAACATCTCCTCCTGAAGGGAAGGACAATTTCATGATGCTCACAGGGTTCACTACCCTTTAGTAGCATCTCCCAAGACCCTCCCTTCCCAAGAGTTACATAAGAGGTAAGTCATTAACTCCAGTAAAACTGCACTGGTACAGACTTGTATAATTTGATCAAAAATTTCCTGAACATTTTTTTTTTTTTTTGTAACCCAGATAAACTCACTGGTCTATGAAGCTGGATTTGGATGAAATTCTTTCTTTGATTGGTCAGTGCCTCATCTATTTTGGAAGAAAATTCACACAAGAATTATAGCTTAGGAAAGACTTTCCCTTTTTAATTTCATAGGACTAAAAAACTACATCTATTTTGAGCAGACCAAATAATCAGCCAACCTGCTCTCAAAATGTCAGTGCTGTATCTACAATATGAATAATGAGTAACTGAAAAATATTGATCTAACAGTTCAGTATAACATTCATAGTCAGTGGGTTCTGCATTAGAGAAATCCTTTGTATACTGCATTTCAAGTAGAAGTGACATTTAGCCCAAAGTGGGTTTTCTATGTCAATGATGATGACATATAGAAAATTGATATACCTCTTACAGATAAAATGCTGAAAAGGAAGAAGATGCAGGTTCTATGATGATATGAAGATGCAGTTCTTTATGATACTGACCCCTCTCGACTTCAACAAATACCCTGTAGTTAGTTCATAATAAAGAATACATGTAATACAGTTATTGAAAAAAATAAGCTGTAATCTTTGAATAGGCAAAATTAAAAATTTCAGGACCAAGTATATTAAAGCAAAAAGACTATATGAGATTATTAAGAGTCATGGAAATGTCTTTAAGATCTAACCTAAGAAGAATATATGTCAGTCCAACACTATTCTCTTAGAAACACTTTTACCACCACATCCGACACTATATATTTTGATCCCACCATGTATTTCTTTATCAATTCTGAATGTATATTTTGAATGATACATATTTTAAATTTTTCCTTGTAGATTTTGACATTTTGATCAGCCTCTTCAAAAACATTTGTAAAAACCCTTGGAGATTAAAAGAAAGGAAGGAAGCAAGAAATTAAGAAGCTTTCAGGCAACATATATTCTTAAGTAATAGTTACTTAAAAATTCTTTTGCAAAGTTGGTTGGATAGTGAAGGGAGAGTAGGTCTTGGAAGAGTTAGGAGAAGGTAAATATAGTCAAAACACATCTTACAAAACTCAAAACTACCAAATAACTAGTTAAAATGAGTTAAAACTCAATTAAACCTTCTGACATAAAGTGTCTGGCATAAAAGCAATCAGGCACAAAAAAATGAAAAGATTTATTTTTTCCTTATCTACCTGTCTGAAGATACTTTTCCTAACATTCAGTGAACCCAGTTCATGGAATCAAGCAAAAGTGTTTGTTGATGCCAGAAAAAGCTCAAAGCTTCTATGAAATCAGCTCTCTACCTTGGGTGCCATTATTTTCCCCCTGTCTCAACCCATAGCTGCTTTTCTTATATGATATGATATTTTCTTATAATCATTAAATTAAAATAATTACATGTTGCTAGTTTATTTAATGTGTTTGCATGACACCCTTTTAACAACTTGTCTTTCCAAAAGCACTCAATGCAGAGCTTTCAATTTATTAGTTTAGTTAAGAAAAATGAGAATTGCTATATTGCATGTACCTGAAACTACAAAGCTCCTATGACCATTATATCATTTTATTGCCATCTTCTGTTGGCTACCAGTACTGCATGAGAAGTTATCAAGCTCTTTTAGATGCTGTGGGTACTGCATGGCTTTCTGTAGCCCTCTTCTGGATGTCTTAGTACTGCATGAGGATCTTCATGGAGATCTATCATCCTCTTCTGGATGCTTTGAACGTTGCATGGGAGCCCTCTTCTGGCTGCTGCAGGTACTGCTCGGGGAGTCTTGCCCTTTTCTGGATGCTTAGTGTAGTGCATGGGAAGGTTGAATCACACTCTCTTGTGGATGTGTTTGGGTACTGCATTAGGTAGTAGCACCCTCTTTGAGATGCTTTGGGTACTGTGGGGGGGGGCTTCATAGTGCTCTATATCCCTTTTCTCTTGGTGACAAAATAATTCTTTTTTGAATAAGCCAAACATTTACTCAATCCCAGGATCCAATGCTCCTGGATTACCAGCTCAAGAAAAACTCTTGTGTTCTTCAAAAGGAAAAGGCTATGTATTTCTT
This sequence comes from Peromyscus leucopus, assembly GCF_004664715.2. NCBI lineage: Eukaryota > Metazoa > Chordata > Mammalia > Rodentia > Cricetidae > Peromyscus > Peromyscus leucopus. Next base: position 3,652,012 of record NC_051071.1, on the reverse strand, counting down.
TCAGTCATGGAAATCTGAATAAATATTCCTGACTAGCCATTCTGAGGTTCATGAGTAATCCAAATTTTCACTGACATCCTGGGGACTTAATTGAGATGCTGCATGTCAGTGCCCATGGTCGATGCAAAGGAATCTCATTTTTGTGCTGTATTATATGATATAGGTGTATGTCAAATCAGTTGTTTGGTTACTCCCACGATCTTTGTGCCACCATTGCCTTGGCCTATCTTGCAGATAGTGAACTATTGTAGATAAAGGGTTTATGGCTGAGTTGGTATTTGTTTCTCTTTTGATAGCATTCAGAGTACCTTCCTATACCAAAGATGCTAGAACATAGGAGTAAAGACTCTTTGTAGGCACCAGCTCAACATTTTCATGTTCACTATAGGTGTTGTCTTCAGCAAATGGGCCCTTGCTGTCAGTATGTGAAGAGCAACTTACAATCTTGGCAGTAGCCTGTGTTGTTTGGGGGATTCCCATGTGGCCCTTTTGACTGGCAATTCATTTAGATGTAACCAGTCCTCCTTCTGAAAGCTTCATTGTGTGCCAAGAGATGGCCAGTGGTGACTCTGTCTCCCCTTTATTTGGAGATTTCATTTAGATTGGCTTCTTATATGTATAATTTTTAGGAAGTTTCTTCTATATTAGGCTTTCATACTATCCCCAAAAGCCCATTAATTTTGACTGTCTCTCCCTGTATTCCCTCCCACAACCCATTGTCATCTCCCCCTCATTTGATCATCCCATTCCAGTCCCCTGCCCATTCCATTCATATCTGTTGTGTTTCCCTTTCCTAATAAGAACTATCTGTTCTCTCTAGTCCCTTACTGTGTAACTATGGATTATAGCATGGCTATCACTGACTTCACAAGTAATGTCCACATATAGGTGAATACATACCACATTTATCTTTCTGGGTCTGGGATACTTAGGATGATTTTTTTTTTCCTAGTTCCATTCATTTGCCTTCAAATTTCTTTTTTTTTTTTAAATTTATTTAATGTGTATTGTGTTTTGCCTGCATGTATGTTTGTGTGAAGGTGTTGAATCCTCTGGAACTGGAGTTACAGACAGTTGTGGGCTGCCATGTGGTTGCTGGGAATTGAACTCAGGACCTCTGGAAGAGCAGCCATGCTCTTAACCACTGAGTCACCTCTCCAGCTCATGAGTTTTTTTTTTTTTTTTTAATTGACTGAACAATTCTTCACTGTGTAAATGTACCACATTTTCTTCATTCTGTTGAGGGACATGTAGGTTGTTTACAATTTCTGGCTGTTAAGAAAAGAGCAGTGTTGTAGTTTGAATGTAATTGGCTCCCATAATCTCATAGGAAGTGGCACATTAGGAAGTATGACTTTGTTGGAGTGGGTCTGGCCTTGTTGGAGGAAGTGTGTCACTGTGGGGGGTGAACTTTGAGGTTTCATATGCTCAGGATACACCCAGTGAGTTAGTTGACTTCCTGTTGACTGCAAAATGTAGCATTCCGCTCCAGCACCATGTCTGCCTGCACACTACCATGCTCTCTATTGTGATGATAATTGACTGAACCTCTGAAACTGTAAGTGAGCCACTCTAGTTATATGTTTTCTTTGTAAGAGTTGCCATTTTTAGTGCTTTGATTATTATGTGGCGAGGGGATGTTTTTTTGGATCCAGCCTATTTGGTGTTCTGTAAGTTTCTTGTATCTTCATAGGTATTTCTTTCTTTAGGTTAGGAAAGTTTTCTTATATGATTTTGTTAAATATATTTTCTGTGCCTTTGAGTTGGTATTCTTCTCCTTCTTCTATCCCTATTATTCTTAGGTTTGGCCTTTTCATGGTGCCCTAAATTTCTTGGATGTTTTGTGTTATGATTTTTTTGTCTTTAGTGTTTTTTTTTGACTAACGAATCTATTTTCTCTATTGTGTCTTCAGTGTCAGAGAGTCTCTGTTCCATCTCTTGTATTCTGCTGGTTATGCTTGTTTCTGTAGTTCCTGTTCATTTAGTCAGGATTTCTAATTCCAGCATTCCCTCAGCTTGTTTTCTTTGGAATGTTTCTTTCATCTGTTTACTTTTTTTTGGCTTTCTTTGATTTCTTCCAATTTTTTGTTTGTTTTTTCTTCCTTTTCTTTAAGGGAATTTTTTATTTCCTCTTTAATGGAGATTTTTAATACCTCTTTAAGTGACGTTTTTATTTTCTCTTTAAGGGAATTTTTCATTTTCTCTTTAATGGAGGTTTTCATTTCTTTTTTAAGGGAATTTTTTATTTCCTCTTTAATGGAGATTTTCATTTTCTCTTTAAGGGAATTTTTTTATTTCTTCTTTAAGGGCCTCTATCATCTTCTTAAAATAATTTTTAGGATTGATTTCTTCTGTTTCTTCTGCCTTGGTATGTTCAGGTCTTCCAGGTTCACTAGGTTCTTAAGTTGTCATATAGGTCTTTATGTTGTTGCCTATTTTTGCACTGGCGTCTACTCATCTCTTCCTCTGTTCGGTGCAGGTTGTGTCTGTGTCTGAAGGTGCCTCTCTGTTGTTCTAATTATTAGTCTTGGTTCACTAGGAGTTCTTGGTTAAATTGTTGCTGTTGGGCTCTGTTTCTTTGGGAGCAGCTTAGTCAAATCAGTGTTAGTGGGTTCTGTCTCAGGGAGCAGTTGTTCCCAGTTGGTGTAGGGTGTGCTTATGGTTTCAGTGGTTGTTAGGTTCATAGGGATTAGTTTTTTGTTAGTTTTTTTTGGGGGGGATGGGGTTGGTGAGGGAGCAGGGAAAGGTAGCCATCTGGTCGCTGGGACTCCGATGGGTAGGTGTTAGAGACCTGATCTGACGGTCTGGGGATGGGAGCTTACCTGTTCTCAGTCAGTGAAGTGTATATTTATGATTCTGGTGATCTGGTTCGGTGGCTGGGCAGTGCCTTCTTTTGTGTTCTCAGGTCATGTTTTGCTCATTTGTCAACTCCTCAGCTGATCTTGTTTCCTCAGACTTCAAACTGTAGGATTCTGAATCTTTTCCTGGATGGATTTCAGCTGAGTGAGGTAGTCTCACCAACACCTCCAAGTTGTTGGGTTTTGGAGGATCAGCAGCTGGGCCCTGGGTTGGCCTCAGACAGAGTGTTCAGATCCGTTCTGGTTCTGTCCCATGGAGATGGCTCCTTCCCCGGGTGCTGGGATTAAAGGCGTCCCTGTTCCAAGCTCTTGAATAAGAGCTTCTTTTCACTAACTCTTCAGCAGGTAATAGCTCAGTTTCTGGTCTTTATTACATCTGCATCTCGGCCGCCTACCTGCCTGCCTCTGCGGCCTGTCGCCTCTGTCTCTCAAATTGTCTCTTATCAGTGGTGTCCACCAGATAGGTCCAGTACTCACACATTTTTAAGAGGCACAGAAAGTAAGATTTGGCTCCCCAACACTGCTGATGCCAGAACTTTTCCGTCTTGTGTCCTGGGCAGACATAAAAACTTTTTTTTTTCTCAGCTGAGACGATCTCGGTTGAACAGAAATAAATCTTGTACCTCAAATTCTAGAGGTGGGAACCAGGTCCCAGGTGGAGCTCTAGCTGATTCTTGTTTGAGGATTTCTTCGGAGAATGTGTCAGTGACAGTCCAGGTGAGACTTGCAGGTTGATGTGGATTAGCAGGAAATGTGGGGTAGCAAAGAATAAGCAGTGCCAGCAGAAACAGGATCTTCATGATGGAGGTTGATGGCGAAGTTTGAGCTTGAGCGGGTTATCTTGATGCAATCTTCCAGCCTGAGGAGTCTTTATCTTGTGGCAATTCTGTAGTGTTCTCTATCTCTAGATCTGCCAGCTAGGTGGGGGTGTGATGAATCCAGGTGTCGATGCCTTCCACCTTTAGGGCTGTTGGAGTTGTCAGAATTGCAGTGTATGGCCCCTTCCAGCATGGCTTGAGGGTCTCCCTTTGATGTCTCTTCAAGTAGACCCGGTCTCCAGGCTGAAACTTATGTGGCACAGGTGGCAGAGCCATCTTATAAGTGGCCCTCAGGTGAGACCATATGTCCTTATGCACGAGAGCTGCAGCCTTGGGGGAAACAGCCAGGTTAACATCATCAAACTCAGCAACAAGCTCAGATTTTAAGTTAGGCAAAATAGGAGGGGGCCTCCCAAACATGATTTCAAAGGGAGTTAGCCCCAAGGTATAAGGTGAGTTACGAGCTCTATAGAGGGCAAAGGGGAGGAGAGCCCACCCAGTCGCCGCCAGTTTCCATGGTTAATTTGGTAAGGGTCTCTTTTAGGGTCCTGTTCATGCACTTGACCTGACCAGAACTCTGGGGCCTATAAGCACAATGTAATTTCCAATTCGCCACCAATGCCCTTACCAGGAGCTGTGTTACCTGAGAGATGAATGCTGTACCGTTGTCTGAACTCAAGAGGGTAGGGATACCGTACCTCAGAATGATGTCCTCAAGTAGCTTTTTGGAGACTGTCTGAGCAGTCTCATGCTTCATGGGGAAGGCCTTCACCCATGTAGAAAATGAATCTATAAATACTAAAAGATACTTGTAACCATATTTGCCAGGTTTTACCTCAGTGAAGTCTATCTCCCAGTGGGAACTGGGTTTGGTTTCTCTAAGTCTGGTTCCAGGATTTTTGGGTTGGTTGTCTGCATTGGTGAGTTGGCAGGCATTTCTCAGCTGTTTGCTTGATCTTGTGTTGAAGGTCAAAGATTTTTAAATGGGACTGCCTTATCAGATCTTCTGTTTTCCGGATGCCGAGGTGGGTAGACCGGTGAATGTGATGAAGGAGGGCTTCAGCCAGCCTCTCAGGCATAATGAGTCTTCCATTGCCAGTCATCCACCAGCTTGCTGGCCCTTGAGGCTGGCGTGCCCTTGGTAAGTGCTGTATCATGCACAGGTCAGCAGGGTTATAGGTTGGATTCTCAGGGAGGTCTGGTGGTCCTGGTCTGGTAGCGTCAGGGCCAGGATGTCCATTGTCTATTCTGCAGCTTTCTTTGCTGCCTGATCTGCCCTCTGGTTCCCTCTAGCCATTGGTGTATCAGTTTTTTGATGTCCAGGACAATGGATAATGGCCAATATGGTTGGCATCCACAAAGCTGCCAGCAAGTCTAAAATCTCCTGTTTGTTTTTAATAGTCTTTTCCTTAGCGGTAAGGAGCCTGTGTTCTTGGTAGATGGCTCCATGAACATGGACCATGGCAAAGGCACAGCGGCTGTCTGTGTACACATTTAGCCTCTTTCCCTTTGCCATCTCCAGCACCTTAATCAAGGCTATCAGCTCAGCTCTCTGGGCGGAAGTCCTAGATGGGAGGGCCATTGCCCAAACATTTTCCTTTTCTGACACCACAGTCGCCCCTGTGTACCTTTTGCCATCTCGTATAAAGCTGTTCCCATCTGTATACCATGTGAGGTCAGCATCTGGCAAAAGTTGGTCTTGTAGGTCTTTTCTCAGTCCATGTACCTGGCTCAGGATTCCTTCACAGTCATGTAGTGAGGCGCCTAGCTCTGGGTTGGGGAGCAGGGATGTGGGATTTAAGGCTGCACTTGGAAGAAACCAGATGCGAGGGGGATTAAGGAGGAGGCTTTGGTAGTAAGTCCCTGGAGCATTGCTCAGCCATTGGTCAGACAGTTGTTTGAGTACTCCCTCAGTGGTGTGAGGGGTGGTGATAAGGAGCTCTTGGCCCAAAGTGTACTTGTCAGCATCTTTGACCAACAGGGCAGTGACTACAATGGTCATTAGGCATGGGGCCACCCTCCTGCTACTGGGTCAAGTCTCTTTGAGAGATAGGCCACCGGCCTATTCCAAGATCCTAGAGTTTGAGTCAGGACCCCTCTAGCGATGCCTTTTCTTTCATCTACATAGAGATGAAAGGATTTGGTAATATCTGGCAATTCTAGTGCAGGTGCTGAGAGGAAGGCCTTTTCTATCTTATTGAACTCCTTGTCCTCAGCCTCAGTCCATTGTAAGGGTTGATTACTTTTGTTGCCTCATATAGTGGTTTAGCTAGTTCAGCAAAACTGGGGATCCAGAGGCGGCAGAAGCCAGCTGACCTGAGGAATTCTCTAACCTCTTTCCTGGAAGTGGGGGCAGGTATTTTGAGCACAGTCTCTTTGTGGGCTTCTGAGAGCCAATACTGACCCCCTTTGAGGACATATCCCAGATTTATGTCACTTTAGCTTGGCAGATCTGGGCCTTTTTAGCTGATACTCAATACCCCAGGCTTCCCAAGGTAGTAAGCAAATCGCCAGTGCTTACCTTACAGTCCTCAGTGTCAGCTGCTAACAGGAGATCATCCACACACTGCAGCAGAGTGACCTGCAGATGTTCCCTCTGGTATTCCCTGAGGTCCTCATGTAGGGCCTTGTCAAAGATGGTTGGGGAGTTCTTGAACCTTTGGGGCAGCCTAGTCCAATCAGTTGTCCATTGTATCCCTTCTCAGGGTTGTGCCACTCAAAGGCAAACAAGGGCTGGCTCTTTGGGGCTAAGGGCAGGCTGAAGAAAGCATCTTTAAGGTCCAGTACCGTATACCAGGTCCTCGTGGGAGGAAGTGAGCTCAAAAGGGTGTATGGATTCAGTACAGTGGGGTGTACATCTGTAACCCTGCAATTGACCTCCCTAAGATCCTGCATGGACTGGTAATCATTTGAGTTTGGCTTTTTATCGAGGAGCAGGGGAGTATTCCAGGCTGAACGTCAAGGGATTAGAATTCCCAGTTCCATGAGGCACCTGATGTGAGGGGTGATTCCCTCCTTTGCATCCCAGTACATGGGGTATTGCTGCACTTGGGTTGGGGGGGTGGCATCAGGCTTAAGCTCAATTAGTATTGAGCCTTGATGTTTTGCCAAGCCCATTACCCCAGTCTCTGCGAATGCCTCTGGATACTGGGCTAGCCATGTGGTCATGTTCTGAGGGGCAGGTGGCAACTTTTGGTGTAATCAATATTCATCCTCAAGCTGGAGGGTGAGGATTTGGATTAGCTGTCCCTCCTGATTTGTAATTGAGATTCCATTTTTATTGAAAATAATCTGAGCCCCAATTTAGTAAGTAAGTCTCTTCCTAATAAGGGATAGGGACAGTTAGTTATGACCAGGAATGAGTGGGATACCTGGCCCATTCCAAGATCCACTGTTCTTCAGGTAGTCCATAAATATTGGCTCATACCTATGGTGGCCCCCTGCACCCAAGACTTTTTCTGAGAAAGGTTTCCTTAGGATTTGATTAAGATTGAATGTTGAGTTCCAGTATCTACTACAAAATCAGTAAGTTTACCCTCCACTCTTGAGTGTTACTGGGCTCAGGGAGGGGTCCAAACCCCTTCTCCCCTAGTCACTGAAATCGCCTAATTCTGCAACCAACACACAGTAGGAATCTCACCCTGGGTCATAATCCTTGTGCCTGGGGTTTTTAGGGCATTCTTTAGCCCAGTGTCCTGTTTCCTTGCACATTGGTCTTTCCTCAGTCTCGGGAACTCCCTTGAGTGGTGGGTCCTTACCTTGGCCTCTGGCTAGGTGTCTCAGTTGGCATTCCTTCTCATCTGGATCTACTGCAGTGGCTGCTAGGAGGATTCTTGCCATATTTTGAGTCTGCTTTGCATTCTCTGCTGCCATAACCCTCATCTGTTTTTCTTCCAGGGTTTCTCGGTTGTTTACACTTTCTGAGCTACAGTTAGCAGCTCCTGGATGCTCTTTTCTGCAAGCCCATCTGTCTTTTGTAACTTGTGTCTAATGTCAGGCGTGACCTGATTAACAAAGGCCATGACCACTGCCGATCTATTCTCCTGGGCCTCAGGATCCATAGGAGAGTATGTCCTAAAGGCCTCCATAATCCATTCTAAGAAGGCCGATGGAGACTTTGTCTTTTCCTGTTGTATACTACTGATTTTGGCCAAATTGGTGGGCCAACGCGCAGCCGCACGGAGACAACCCCCCCCCCCCCCACCGCATTAGAACCTGGTGGTAGACTCAGAGCCTCTCCTTACCTTCTGCCAAGTTGAAATTCCAATTAGGATGTGTCAGAGGGAAGCCTTGGTCTATTAAGGCAGGGTTGACAGTCGGGTTTTCATCAGGTCCTGGAACCAATTGTTGGGCTTCTATCAGAATTCTCTCTTTTTCTTCTGTGGTAAACAGAATCTACAAAAGCTGCGGGCAGTCTTCCCACGTGGGATGGTGGATAAATATAACTGAATCTAAGAGGTTAATAAGGGCCCTCGGATTATCTGAGAAATTGGGGTTTTGGTTTTTTTTAATTATAAAGACCACTCATGGTGAAAAGCCAATACTGCATCCATTCCTTGCCCTCATCGTCCAATGGGCCGACTGCTCTCAGAGGGAGAGTGACAGAGTCGACTGCTGGGCTCGCCCCCTGGTGAAAGGTGGGCTTCCCAAATATCCTGCATCCCCCTGGGCTCCCCTGACCACCTGATCGGTTGGGGGAGGTAGCCGGTAAGGGGGAGGTGAAAAAAGGAGTTCCTTCTCTGTACCCCCTTGCAGCACAGGGGCAGAGGGTTTAGGGTTCTCTCGTCCTTTGTCTTCCCATAAGGCAAGGACGGTCTTGTTCATTGATCCTGTGGAGACAAAGGGTTTTAACCAAGGGAGAGGGTATGCTACCAGGTCCTCCCAAGTAACTATGTAAGGAATCTGGTCTGGGTGTCCAGGTTTGCCAAAAATCCAGCCTTTTGTCCTAGAAATGATGTATGAGTCAAAGGTTCTCTGTATTGGCCACCCGGTTCCAAATGTTGGCCATTCAGTCTCACAAAAGATGGTCAGTTTACCCTTTTTAATAGTTTCCAGTCCTTCTCTCTTTGCCCTATTTCTACAGTCCTGAAAGTGGTCCAGAATCAAGGTTAGGGGAGTAGGAGTACTCTTAGTCTGTCTCATTATGTCAGTCTTGTCAGTCAGGTCATAAGTCAGAAAGAGAACAAACAGAATTATAGCACACAAGTACATACAGGACACAGGACTACAAATAACACAAATAGAACTGAGATGCTGCTGCCAGCTTCTAAATCAAATTCAAATTGCAACCAAAGGGGACGTCAGTTCCCCAGCTTGTGGTACCGATAGTAGGCACTTACAAGTCTTGGCTTACTTACAAAAGGATATCCAAATGGCCAAAAGGCCCACTTACAAAAGCCTACCTACAAAAGGATATCGAAACAAAAGTAAATACAAGTAAACACATGACCACAGAAAACACAAGAGTAAGCACAGACACACGTACCAGCCAGCTCTTCAGGAGGCTCTATGGGGCAGTGGTCCTGGTGGGCTTGGGGGATCTGGGATGAGCCCCCAAATGTTATGCCCAGATTGTGGAGACCCCCCAAAAGGCCACTACAGAGACCAAATCCCATAAATAAAAGCAAAGAGCCTTTATTTCAAGCTCCGGGGCTTAGTCCTTCTGTCTGTCTGATGCAGTGATGAGAGCAGAGAGCCCTGAGCCCAGGCAGGGTGGGATTTTTGTCATAGCAGAGGTTGGGGTGAGGGGATTTCCAGGGTTCAGGACCCTGATTGGCTGACAATTATCTAGGGTATCTTGGTAGGAACGGGAGATAGGTGTGTGCTACTCTCAAGGACATCAGGCCACCTTATCTAATGATTGGAATGCTAGGTACTTCCTCATCTCTGGGTGGTATCAGCTTAAGGCTTTTCCTGGATCTGGGTGTTGCCTGCCATAAGCCAGTCTCAGAAGCTATGTCTAGGCCCCTAAGCCTGTCATGGCTGCTGTGTGGTCAAGCTATTTTGGGGCCCCTTCACAGCCAGCATGAACTGACATTTGTTTTGTTCATCTTAGCCATTCTGACAAAGAAGATATCAGTGAGTAAAGGTCAAGATAGAATATGTGTTGCTGGTTTATAGCCACATTAGCTATAAACAATCACCTCCTGTGGTAGTTTGAATAAGAATGGCCCCCATAGGCTCATAGATTTGAATGCTTGGTCATGAGGAAGTGGTGCTACTTGGCAGGGGTTAGGAAATGTGGCCTTGTTGGATTGGGTGTGGCTTTGTTGGAGGAAGTGTTTCACTGGGGCTGGGCTTTGGGTTTTTTTTCAGAAGCCCAAGCCAGGCCTAGTTTCTCTCTCTACCTGTGGATCATGATGTACTCTGTGGATCAGAACTCTCAGCTACTCTCCACCACCATGTCTGTCTGCATGTCACCATGCTCTCTGCCATGATGATAATGGACTCTGAAACTATAGGCAAGCTCCAGTTAAATGCTTTGTTTTATGAGAATTGCTGTGGTCATGGTATCTCTTCACAGCAACAGAACACTAAGACACCTCCCCTGTATCTGTCTTTCTCAGTTCCCAGATTCAGGCCTGAGGGTGGTGGGGGTTAGACTGTGATCCTGCAATCATATACATAGGGAAAAACACAGACTTAGGAGGAAGTAGAGGAGCATGAAAGGAAGGGATCAGGGCCCCAGTGAAGCCTTAATTTTAGTGGATCTATAGTCCAGGATACAATCCATTTGGTGGTGGTGGCTGTGGCTTCCACTTTCTTTACCTGGGTGTGTGGAGTGGAGAGAATTACTATGTAGGTCCTTTCCAAGTTGTTTTCAGTGCTCCCTTGGCTACCTGCTTGTCCCAGACAGTATCTCCAGGCTAAATAAGGGGAAACTGGTGGTAGACCCAAAGGTCAGCTGGCTCTCTTAGATAGTCCAATGAATAGCTTTTATGGAGGACTGGGGCGTGGGTGGGTGGGTGGTGGTGACTGTAGTGACTTGAGAAAGGAATGGTAAAGAACTTTGCCATTCTGCTGGTCTTTGGGCTGGGGAAGTATTGGGGGAGATCTTTCAAACATCATCTCACAGTGGGTAAATTCCCTCCTGTATAGGGTGTAGTGGGCCCAAAACAAAGCAATCCTAATCCTTCATGTAGTGCCACTCCCTGATGACTAAGCATTCGAATATATGAGCCTATGGAGGCCATTCTTATTCAAACTACCCCAGGAACAGACTAGAGCCAACTAGATATAAACCCACACAGCTATAACCATCTTGTTCTTGACAAAGATGCTAAAATCATATTGGAGAAAAGACAGCCTTTCAACAAATGAGGCTGGTGAAACTAGGTATCCAGCTGTAGCAGAATGAATTGAGACCCCTATTTCTTAACCTGTACAAAAAAGTCAGTTCTGAATAGGCCAGAGACCTGATTTGAAGACCCGAAACTGTGAACCATTAGAAGAAAAAGTAGGAGAAATACTTCACGATGCAGACAGGAGGCAGGAACTTTGTGGATAGCACTCCAGTTTATCAGGAAATAATGCTAATAATTCACAAATCACCCTCATGAAATTAAATGCTTGTGCAAAGGAAACGTTAATTGAGTAAAGAGATAGCCTTCAGAATGGTAGAGAAATCTCCAATCTCTCTACATCCATTGCAGGATTATTTCTAGAGTATACTAAAATGAACCTCCCTAATAAAACCAACAATAAAAAATAATCAAGAGATTAATCCAGTTAGTAAATGGGCCAAAAAACAATTCACAAAGGTTGAAGTACAAATGGCCAATAAACATGGGAAAATGTTCATCCTCTCTAGTCATTGGAGAAGTGTGAATTAAAACTGCTTTGAGAACCCATCGCACCTGTTAGAATGACAGTTATTAAGAGAACAAATAACAAATGATGGGAAATGTGGGCAAAATACTGCTGGTGGGAATGTAAATTATTCTAGCCAATATGTGAATCATTATGGAGGGTCCTCAGAAAACTGGAACTATATTCACTGCATGTTCCAAATATGCTGTTTGTATAACCTGAAGGACTTCAAGTTATCTTACCACAGAGATACTTGTACATTAGTTGCAGCACCAGTCACAATAATGAGATTATTGAAACAACCCTTATGTTCAACAATAAAGGACTGTATACAAGAAAATGTGGTTCATATACACAGTGACGTTGTATTCAGCCTTTAAAAGAGTGGAATTTTATCATTTGCTGAAAATCTTGATTCTCTTGGAGGTAATCTTATTAAGCAAATTTAAATCTGCCCCCTGAAAGTTAAATATTGTATGTTTTGTATGTACATGAATGTAGAAGCAAAGCTGTATAGAAGAGCACTAATTGAATTTTATAGAAGAGCACTAATTGAAAATTTTAAATGCCCCAGTAGTAACACTGGCTATAAGTCAGATCAGGCTGAATTAGTAAGCCCAGGTTTAATCTGAGCAGTGCATTCCTGGGTGTTCCCAGGAGAGAGGAGAATCTATGAGGGGAAACCATGAGGGGAAGTTTTGGGCTGGACCTTAAATACCCTCTGGGGATTGGAGCTGCTGTGTGGTGGGCTTTCTCAGTGGCAGGGTTTGGAGAAGGCAGCTCCAGCAGATAGCCCCAGCATCCCAACCTTTTTGGGTATATATGGATGCAAGTTCAAGTCTGGCTGCTTCCTGCTGGCAAGGGACCAAGTGGGAAGGGAGAAGTCGTTTAGGGTCATGCTCAGCAGGAGGTGTGAGTGTCAAGCATTCAGTTAGCTGCCATTCTGGAGACTTCAGGAACCTGTTTCTTGAGGAGGCAGAAAAGGCAGATTGCTAGGAGAAAAAATAATTAACACTAGTCCTATGAATGTGGCTAGCCATGGGAAAAGTGATGTGGCTGCCAGAAAGAATGAAATGGAGATGTGCCCTGGTTGTACAGAAGAGGCAAGGATGAGTGAGTCAGACATAAGAGCAGATACGCCTTTGAGTTTGGAGGACTGGCACAGCATTGATGCCCCAGGAGCTTGGGGAAATAGCACACCAAATCAAGGGGTGATGTGTTCCAGGAGTACCAGAGCCATCACATCTACTGTTTCCCTGGAGGTTAGGAGTAAATCCATCCTGTAAAGGTGTCCATAAGAGTTAAGAGATAACAGAGTCTTTTCATGAATGGGCATGTAGGTGAAATCAACCTGTCGGTACTCATCTTGTTGGTGTCCTCAGTTGGTGCAGGGGCTGGCATATCTGGAGGACCCAGTGCAAGTTAGCTTTGGCATGAGTCTGGCAGGAAGGATGGGCTTGTGCAGTAACCTGCAGATGTCTGTAAAACAGTTGGAACAGATTTATGTCTTGCTGTCATAGCAAAAGGCTATGACCTTGGGTTAAAAGGTATGAATATTTTTTTAGGGCCTGGACTCAGTCCAATGAAACACCTTTAAATCTATTTAAATTTACTGACTGGAAGTGGCTGAGTAAGTGAAGGAGGAGGAGGGAGGCTTCCATACCCTCCTTAATGCTACCCTGTCTCTAAAAGCTGGGATCAGTAGAATCCACAGAAATATAAGGACTCCTGAAAACTGTAGTCAGTGCTCTATCAGTTTATCAAAACTGCATTTATCAGTGCTAAAACTCTGAACCTCTGAAGTTACATCTGAAACTGGTTTATCCTGTACCATGAAATATGTGAATGAGGCAGACCTGTCTGAACTTTTAACAGGAAACTTAACTAATGAACTAATGAGCTACCCAGCTGGTTGTAGCCTTGGGGCTGGGGGAGAGCTGGTATACTGGCAAATCTATTAGCACCCTAGTTATTAAATGCTATCAGATCTGAGGATAAATAAGCAGAAGTGAGACAGCTTTCAGTTACCTAGACAGTCCCAGGTTTCTCTGTGGTTTTTGAGGGACAGGACTCCCAGAAGAAGCACCTGTCTTCATCTGCCCGGCCCAGAAGATCTGACAGTTTTTCCTGTGGGTTAGGAATTTGGAGAGGATGACCTACCTTGATTTGGCATTGTGAGACTATCCATCTCACAGTGTCCTGTTTTCCAGTTTGGGCAGAGTCTTGGCACTGCTTTAAAGTGCAAAGCTTTTTTTTTTTTTTTTCCGTTTGACTGGCTTGCCACATTTAAGGCAAGCTTCTTTGTGGACATTCTTCCATGTTCCTTGGAGGAAGAACAGGATACAGCTAGGATCTGGCATGTGTCTATGAGAAACTTTTTATTAAAATGCCATTTCTCAGATCCCTGAAGCATTTGAGGATCAGGGTATAATTTTCTGTTGGTATATCTGAACTTGACAAATGTTGCTTAACAAATGAGCTAAATCTTGACATACAGTTTCCCAATTAATTACAGCTTAGCAATGTTGGTAGAAGCAAGAGGATTCAGTCTCTAGTTTTCAGCTGTGATCCTAAGACATAATCATAAGGCAAAACCAAGTTTTAATATTGCAGACAATTTAGTGTTTTTAAAATCAATATTGAGGGGTTTACTCTTAGGTTACAAAATCTGACTGCCAGCAAGATATATCCCTGTACATGAATGCATGAAGGTGCAGCTTAATACCTCAGTAAACCAGCATTGTTTTAAATCCTATCTTTTATAAATCTTTTTTTTTTAAGGACATGACAGGAATTATCCTACAGAAATCTATCCTAATCCAAAAATAACTTGGAGACCTAATGTCTTCTTAGTTGGACCCATCTCCCTTATTAAAGATGGTGTAAAGTCATCTGACCTCCCTATTTCTTAGCCAGAATGGCACCTGCCCACCTGTTGTAAAGTGATAGCAGACCATGTGGTCACCCTCACTAGAGATGGTGGTTGAAGTCATATGACCTCTTTCTCTGACCTTAGCCAAAATGGCACCTGCCCACGTGGCTGGCTGTACTTAATTAGGGTAGTAAAAGACCACCTGTTGTTCTCCAGAACAGTTTCATCTGGAGTCACAACCCTTACAGATTTTAAACCATACCAAATTTCTTGGCAATATTTCTTTATATTAAGGTAGAACAGCATAAAAAAACTTTTCTATGTCATCAAATCAGAGCCCATACAACTAGTTGTAATAACAGCTGAGCTATTACCAAGACATATGTAATGTGCAAACCCAGGCATCCAAGACCAATTAAAAGCACACATGCAAACCCAGGCATCCAAGAGCCATTAAAAAAACATACTGTGGCCACACACATTTTCATTCATACAAATGAAATAGACAAGACTTTTTAACAGAAAGACGAACAGAAGTGTTTTCTGGGAAACCATGTTAGATGACCAACTTAAAAACCCTAAAAGAAGAGTTTGGAGTATAAAGCATCATAGGAGAGCCTACCCATGATGGACAGCTGGGCATTTTCACCCATAGTGCAGGGCTCAAAGCAACAGTGCTTCATGCGCCAGAGTCCAGAGGAGAAGGAGCTGTGGAGGGAAACTGGAAAAAAAAAAAAAAAAAAACAAACAACACTAGATCTGCCCAAGATCAAAACAAAGCCCAAATGAACAAGTGGAGGACTTGGAAAGAGACCTTTTTGGGAGAGAGAGAAGGTGCAGCAAAGCTCTATCTAGCACACTAGAGTGGGCAGAGAGGGAAGAGCATGGGAACTGACAGGAGCAGCTGGTGGAAGAGCAAGAGCCATGCCTAGAACACAGCCAGCTGCAGCTTAAGCTGTGGGTTTCCCAGGCTGTTGAGTGAGGGGGAGAAAACAATCATGTGCTGGGCATGAATCCCAGCATGTCTGGACCAAACACTGATTGGGTGTGCAGTCAAGACATTTGAGGTCTCTTGACTCACTGGTGCCTAAGATCTTTGTGGTATTTTGAAAGTTACAAAATGTTGTATTGATGTTTTCTACCTTGAACCTTAATAAAAGCCTTTTGGTGTATTGTAGAGAGGTGAGGTTTTACAATTCCAGATGGGATCAAAAATGTCACACAATCAATAGTGGCTTCTCACGTTACTACTGGATGACGCCTCCATTTATTTCACTCATTGCTACTTTCATACCAATCATTCTTCAAAATTTGTTTTCCTGCTTATATTAGTTACCTTTCTGTATGTGTGACCAAAAATATCTGAGGTAACAACTTAAAGCTGGGAATTATTTATTTTGGCTCACAGTTCTAGAGGTTTCAGTCCTCATGGTGGAGAGAGTATTGGAAAGCAAAACACCTCATATTGTGACTGTCAGGAAACAGGCAATTTCATTGACTGCTCTAAAGTTTCTTGAAAGGTCAACAGTCTTATCATATTATATTCACAGCATATCTAATCATTCTTACACACATTTGTATGTGGAAGCTCAACCACTTGTATTTAAAATAAATTGGGGGGTTGGAGAGATGGCTTAGAGGTTAAGAGCACCAACTGCTCTTCCAGAGGTCCTGAGTTCAGTTGCCAGCACCCACATGGTGGCTCACAACCATCTGTAATGAGATCTGGCACCCTCTTCTATTATTTACATAATAAAAAAATCTTTAAAAATAAATAAATAAATTGGGCTAGTCTGCATTTGTTAGGAGAGTCCAAAATGACTTGTCTACCTGACACCACATTGTAACAACATAGCTATTGGTGTGATGAGACACCATAACTACGGCAACTCTTGTACAGGAGAACATTTCATTGGACTGGCTTACAGTTCAGAGGTTTAGTCCATTATCATCATGGCAGCACATGGTGGGATGTAGGCAGACATGGTGCTGGAGGAGCTAAGAGTCCTACATCTTGATCCATAGGCAACAAGAAGTGAACTGAATTAGGCATAATAAGCATAAGAGACCTCAAAGCCTGCCCCACAGTGAACACACTTCCTCCATTAAGGCCGCACCTACTTTAACAAGGCTAAACCTAATAGTGCCACTCCCTATGAGCTTGTGGAGACAGTTACATTCAAACTATCTACTTCTACACACGCGTGCTTGCGCGCACACATACACACATATATATATATATATATGGTAGAATTGTGTTCCCCAAAATATTGTGCACCCTAATAAACTTATCTGGGGTCAGAGAACAGGACAAGCACAATATTAAATATAGAGGATAGGCAGTGGTAGCACATGCCTTTAATCCTAGCATTCCAGAGGCAGAAATCCCTCTGGATCTCTGTGAGTTCAAGGCCACATTGGAAACAGCCAGGCATGGTGACTCACGCCTTTAATCCCAGAAAGTGAGCCTTTAATCCCAGGGAGTGAGGCAGAAAGCAGAAAGATATATAAGGTGTGAGGATAAGAAATTAGAAGCTTTTTAGCTATTTAAGCTTCAGACTTTCGAGCAGCAGTTCAGCCGAGAGCCATTGGGATGAGGACACAGAAGCTTCCAGTCTGAGGAAACAGGATCAGCTGAGGAATTGTCGAGGTGAAGAAGCTGTGGCTTGTTCTACTTCTCTGATCTTCCAGCATTCACCCCAATAACTGGCCTCAGGTTTGTTTTTTATTAATAAGACCCTCTAAGATTCATGCCACACATATACACTTTTATTTACTTACCTAATAATACATGTTATTCTGTTATGTAATGTATGTATTATATAAAACATACAGATAACTTCCACATGCACACTCACACACATATATACACTTTTATTTATTTATCTAATATTACATGTTATTCAGTTATGTAATGTATGCATTATATAAAACATACTGTCTAAGTAGAAAAGTTACACATAAGCAAATATGGAAAATAAAATCATGAATTTGAGATAACATATTTTGTTTGAATTTATTCCCTGCAGTTATCTTTGAATGCAAAATATATTAACGAGATAATTAACACCAGTCAGTTATTGACTTTAGATATTTCATTTTCATTAAATTTTTCAGCAGTGTTAGGTAACTAGTGAATTTAGCCCCAATGTTATCAATCATTTTTATATGCAAATTGATAAATATTTTTAGATGAGCAAAAGCTTTTAAACTTTAATTTAAAATCCTTATGATTCTTATCCAGATGTTACATTATACTTACGGATGCCAATTCTAATG
Organism: Peromyscus leucopus; assembly: GCF_004664715.2. Classification (NCBI taxonomy): domain Eukaryota; kingdom Metazoa; phylum Chordata; class Mammalia; order Rodentia; family Cricetidae; genus Peromyscus; species Peromyscus leucopus. The sequence continues at coordinate 3,634,376 of NC_051071.1, read as the reverse complement.
GTACCATGAAGTCACATGTATTTTGTATATTTCCACTGTAATTTCCACAACTGTACATATATACACTACCTTGACAGCATTTCTAACATGACTATGAATTTGGTTGTTATAGGTGACTATTAACCTGCATTCCTTAATTATCCTAAACAGTTTGTAATAGTAGCTTTTATGGACTAGAAATTTACATTATATTTTAAAATGATTTGTATAGGCACAATATCTTAAACAAGAATAGAAACATATACAGTATGTTAAAACAAAACTAACCTTAAATTTGTATCAATATACAAAAATTCATACCCATGTAAAATATTTGAGACTAGTAGTTGGTTTTTAGTTTAAAAGTAGATTTAATACTCTACCCTTTTATTCTATCATTCTTATATCCCTTTTTTATCCCCCACCCTCCCCCTTTCAACATTAGATAGTAGATAAAGAAGGATAGAAGAAAGAAAAAGAAATCCCTTAATTTAACCTTTGTTTACTTTTCCTCCCTAACTATGACCAATAACAACTCAATCTCCCTAAATGATGATGAACATCCATAGCCCACCAAATGTCCAAAAACCATCCACCCCACCTCTTGGAAATGTGGCTGTCATGTTCTTCAAATTACTTCCTACTATCTGGAGGTGATAGCATCTTTACATGGCCCTGAGAAAATTGGGACAATGGTCAAGTCCTGGGAGAGCTAGCTGTATCATTTGTTGTCCAGCCTTTGTGTGATGAGAAAGTGCAGGGTTTTACTGAAGTCCTGGCTGGAGTAGTCTGTGAGGCTAGACCATCTTAACTAGCTGCTTTGAAATTGTCCTGAACAGTTTGTAGTCTGAAACCGATCTTTGGGTGGTGTTTGTCAGCTTAATGGCATTGTCACAGTCCAGGTAGATTTTTTTGTTACAGTGCCTCATCATCTTCTTGGAGACCTCAAAGGTCCCTATAAGGAATTTTCACAGTTCACTGCAGAAAACTTAAAACATTTAAAATGCTATATATAGCAGATCTCCAAAAATTTAGAGAACTACAATCTATTAAAGTGCATCCAGACTGAGTTCCTAATTACTTGCTTCAGACTCAAACCCCAAGATATGTACAAGAAGCTAGATGAAGCTTATTTCTAGAATTAATTAGTAATCTGTATGACTACTAATATCCCAACAGAAAGTTTGTATATATGTACATAGTAATCCTATAGATTTTGAGATAATATTTATATCTAATATTTATATTTAAAACTTTAGGGAAAGTTTTCAACAGTTGAAATAAAACAAAAGGATTATGAGATTAGTGCAAATATTCCTTAATTTTGGTTTTTTCCTGTTCCATACATGAAGGATTTTTGATTTTCCTTTTTAACACGCATGGATGGGTTTAGAGAAGGAGAGAGCCATGCTTCAGCTGCAGAGTCAGCTTTGATTTTTAATTGAATTGGGGTCATGAAAAGATCATTTGCCTTTTATGTTTGTAGAGAGCAAAAACAAGCATTTCGGAAGATTTATGGAATTCTACCCTGTTAGAGGTGGTCTATACCATTAGGCCAATTTACTCCTCTTCTAGGGATATTTTCTCTTGATGATTCATCTTTCTTCTTTAGCTATCTCATTTGTCTAATGGTTTCTAGATTTCTTAGTTGGATGCTTTTATTCTGGAAAGACAAAAACAAAACTCTGACCCAACCCTAACTTTGAGGAAAGGGTACAAATGTACCCTTATACTTTCCTTGACTTGTTGCCAAGTGTGGTAGATTGTAATTGGCCCCCATAATCTCATAAGGAATGGAACAATAGTTCCCAATAGGGAAGTGTGGTTTTATTGGAGTGAGTATGAACTTTTTGAAGGAAGTGTATCACTGTGGGGGAAGTCTTTGAGATTTCTTATGCTCAGGATATGACCCAGTGTCTCAGTCAACTTCTGTTGCCTGCAAGGTGTAGGACTCTAAGATATTAAGAGGTTCTGGAAAATCTAATGACAATAGCATATAATTCTGATTTTTGAACTGAATCATAAAGGTTTGAGCCAGTTTACTTATTTTTCCTGACTTATAACCTGCCTTTCCTGATGGATTTGCTTCAGTATAGAATGCAGGGGCTCCAAAAATTGGTGTTCTGTTTACTATATGAGGCAGAATCCAATTAGTTCTTCTTATAAACTGAAGTTTATTGCTTTAGGAATATTTGTTTCTAATCTCTGCAAAAAAATTACTTCAAGCTCTTTGCCAATGTTCATTTTCTGCCCATAATGAGGCAATTATCAACATTAGCAAAAGCTACCACAATTTCTGCCTGGCTTATTCCTGCTAATTGACAAAGTCTCAGTTTTCCTTTCAGAATCAATTCAGAAACCTTTTCTACATAGGTCGTTAATTTTTTTACTCTTGTTTGTGTGGTAAAAATATCCATTCTAAGATATTATCATCTCACTACATAAGAATTCCTGTGGGAAAATGAGTAGAAAGTAGCATGACTAGGATACAATCAAGCTCTGGATCCAAGTGATCCACGTTTGTATCCTGTAATTTTTTTTTCTACTAAAGCCAATTCTCAGCCTTAGCTGATAATTTTCTTGGACTATTTAAGTCCTTATCACCTTGTAAGATTTGAAATAAATTATTTCGCTCTTGAGTAGTTAATTGAATTGTGGGCCATAGCCAGTTAATATCTCCCAGCAATTTCTTAAAATCATTGAGAGTTTGTAATTGATCTCTCCTGATCAATTTTCTGTGGTTGCATTTATCTGTAAACCTATCTTATATCCTAAATAATTAATAGAATCTCCCCTTTGTATTTTTTCAGGAGCAATTTGTAATCCCCAACAAGGTAAAATTCTCTCTACTTCAGCAAACATTTTTTTCCTAAGGTATCTGCATCTGAATCAGCCAGTAAGATATCATCCATATAATGGTGAATTACAAATTGAGAAGCTTTATGAATTATTTCTAATGCTTGTTGTGCAATATAGTGACACAAAGAGGGGCCTTTTAACATTCCTTGAGGAAGAATTTTCCATTGGTACCCTTTAACAAGCTCAGAATTATTGTAAGTAGGCACTGTGAAGGCAAATTTTTCTCTATCCTGTTCTTGTAAAGTTATAGTAAACAGTCATTCAGTCGCTATAATATTTTATTACCTTTAGGTAATAAAAAGGCAAGGGAATTCCAGGCTGTAATCCAGTTGGCTGAATCACCTTATTTATAACTTTCGGATCTGTTGCCATTCTCCATTTTCCAGATTTCTTTTTAATAACATATATAGAAGAATTCCAAGGACTGGTCAATTTTTCTATATGTTTAGCATTTAGCTGCTCCTGTATTAGCTGTTCTAGTGCATGTAATTTTTCTGATGTCAACAACCATTGTTCCCCCCACACAGTTTTGTTAGTTAACCATTTTTAAAAGTTGATACCTTTGAAAGACCAGTCGCTGTTGTGCCCTGCTTATGTACAATGTGAAGAGTCTGCAACTGTTCTTGATAATACAAATATTTTTCTCAGAAGTATTCTTTATTTTATGTTTTTTTTCTGAGATTGGAGGAATGTTAATCTGTGTTTTCTGTTGCTATAACAAATCATGCTCCCATAAATTCATTGCTATGTTAGCCACACATGACTTTAACTTTCCTCTCTGCCTTTCTGGCCCTATGCACTTGAGGCATCTTACACTTTGTTTTACCTGAGACAAAGTTCCAATACCTAAAAGCTGAATATTTACCTTCTGAGGATGCCAAGGTTTTGGTACAATTATTGTTATATCTGTCCCTGTGTCTAACAAACCCTCAATTTTGATGCCATTTATGTGTATTTTTAGCTTTGGTCTGACTATAGCAGTTTGGCAAAATACTTGTTTTCTGGTGTCTCTTGAAAGTTTTTTCTAATGAAGTTATTATGTCCTTAATCATATCCAGAGCAGTATGATTTTTAACAACAGATATTAAGTCTTTTAATTGTGTTGTGAATAAGTTTTTCCAATGTTGACAGGGAATTATTGAACCAAATTTGATATTGGGGCCTGCAGGAGGGCCCCCCTCAGGCATTTCCCAAGAGTGTAGGGTTACCTTGCCTGTCCCTTGTTGATCTGCATTCATTAGTGGATTGTCAGCCTTTTCTACACCTTCTGCATATTCTAGACCTTCTAGGGCCTTCTGTTTGGATTATCTCTATAAAAAGCTTTGTTTTTAGGAACACCTTGCCTACAATCCTTTTTCAAATGGCTTTGTTTACCACAATTAAAACATCTGATATTTTGATTTTTCTTAAAATTTTTAGAAATTACTTCTATCTAAGCAGTATCATAAGAGTGAGATCCAATATCAGCCATCTTTCTAAATCATTTATCTATTGGTCCTGATCTTACTTTTAAAGGCCTAATCACTCTTTTACATTCTGAATTAGCATTTTCAAAAGATTCAATTAATATCCATCTGACTTCTGGATCTGATACTATTCTATTTACAGATGATGTCAATCTTTGTAAAAAAAATCAGTGAAGGCTTCTTTTGGACCTTGTATAATTTTAATAATTGACTCATAACACTTTCCTGATTCTTCAACTTGTCCCAGGCATTCAAAGTTGCTAAGTGACATAAAGTCAAGGCATAATTATTAAATTCAAACTGTCTTTGCAATTCAGCATATTGACCTTCATCTAGAAATGGTCTTGGAAAATATCAATTGCTTTAGCCCTATTTCTTTGTTTTGTGGCCTTAACTTCCTCTTTCCACCCTGTTCTCCATTGTAAGTGAGGACCAGCTTCCAATATTGCTGATGAAATCTTTCAAGTCTTGTGGGATAATTCTGTTGTGATTTGCCCATGAATTTAACATCTGCTTCACATAGGGTAAATACATACCATATAAAACTACTGCTTCTTTAAATCTCCTCAAATTTATGCCTATAGGATTCCATTTAACTTCCTGATAACCTTGGGGTGTCTATCGTCTCCTGGTTGTTGTATAGTAACTGGATAAACTAAGGTGGTTTTTCTAATAATCTTGGGCCACCCCTCTTCAATTTCATCATGTGGTGGCGTGGTAGGTTCTTGTCTAAATTCCTCTGTGTCTGAATATTTTCTTATTTTCATTAGTAGGTCTTTCTAAGGCTTGTATCTTAGTGGTCAAATTTTTCTTATTTTTATTATCAAGTCTTTCTACAACTCGTATCATCATATTTGACACAATTATCAGACCACTTTTTATATTTGACAGAGGAAGCCAGATAATTATAATCGGTATTATGTCAATCTCAGCTAAGTTTTTTATCCCCTCATCTACTGTTTTCATTTTCAAGCCATCCATAGTAGCACTATACAGGGTACTAGCACTCTGCATTGTGATATTTCCCATTCTTTTTTTTTTTTCTTTTTTTTTTTTGGTTTTTCGAGACATGGTTTCTCTGTGTAGCTTTGCGCCTTTCCTGGTGCACTTGGTAGTCCAGGCTGGCCTCGAACTCACAGAAATCCGCCTGGCTCTGCCTCCCGTGTGCTGGGATTAAAGGCGTGCGCCACCACCGCCCGGCGATATTTCCCATTCTTAACGTGGGAACGATTCTTCTTTTTAATATTACCCAACTCTCTACTTAAGGACTTCCCAGGTGTCTCACCAAATTTGCTGACTTCTCAATTTGGTGGCAGACTCAATCACCACCTGTGATTTCCAAGTGTAAACCTGCTTTCTGGAGTCCCTGTGAGTGGCAGCAGCCAACTGATGTGAACTCTCCTTTCATGTGGTGGTGCTGCATGTTGGAGCACCAAAATGTTGTTTTTCCACTGGCACAGCGGTTATATCGGAATCTACTGCTGTTTGAGTCAGGAACTGCAGCAGTTACTGGCCATACTTCACAGACAGCTATGTTCCAGTGGATCTGCCACTGCCACCAAATAGTTTTTTTTCCCTTAAGATTTATTTATTATGTATATAGTGTTCTGCCTGCATATATGCCTACATGCCAGAAGAGGGCACCAGTTCTCATTATAGATAGTTGTGAACCACCATGTGGTTGCTGGGAATTGAACTCAGGATTTCTGGAAGAGCAGTCAGTGCTCTTAATCTCTGAGCCATCTCCAGTCCCCAAATGTAGTTTTTAACTAAGTTTCTATTGTTCTATTTACCAATAAAGACTCAAGAGTCAGAGGCTGGGGTGAAAACTTGCTAGTTCAGAGAGGTTGAGGACCAATTAGCTGACCTTCTGTCTTCATCATCATCTCAGAAAGAGAGCATCTTTTTCTGTTGCTCCAAAAAGACCACCACACTCAAAGTCCCCGTCCACCTTACTTCCTGTGCCTCTCTATCCTGTTTCTGGTCTTCTTCTGACTCTCTTTGACTACTTTCTGTCAACTACTTGCTGTCTCTGCCTTCTGACCCAAGGTTGATTTTATTTAGTTAACACAAACGCAAACTTGAGGTTCACAGTGTGATCATGGTAATTTATAGCAGGGGCTGGGGCAGATCAGTGGTAAAACATGTGCTTAGGAAGCATAGATAGATAGATAGATAGATAGATAGATAGATAGATAGATAGATAGATAGGTTGATCAGTGGTAAAAACATGTGCTTAGGAAGCACAGATAGATAGATACATACATACATGATGGATGGATGGATGGATGGATGGATGGATGGATGGATAGATAATTGTATTTGTATATGCATGTTTAGCCTGGAGTAAATTATATAAAACTAGAATATTTGTGAAATGCATGGGTATGTGGCATAGAGTATACTCAATGAATGTTCTCTTTCTGTGCGAATTTTGAAATTTAATTATTAGAAAGTATTTATTATGTGTGGATGTTTTTCATGCATGTGTGTATGTATACCACATGCATGCCTGGTGCCCATGGAATCCAGAAGAGGGTTTTGAAACTTCTGAAAGTGGAGTTAGAAATAGTTGTAAGCCACAGTGTTGGTGCTGAAAGAATTGAACCTGGGTCCTTTGGAAGAGACTTAGCACTCTTAACCTCTGAGCCTTCTTCCCAGCCCTTGAAATTTCATTTTATGTCACAGATGCAAAGAAGTAATGTTCAGGCTGCACATCCATTCACTTAATGTGTTAGGTTCCAAGACCCTTTGCAATGAAACAGACTAAGAGGGAAGTAGCAATTTCTGTTGTGAAGTTTCTTAATTGCTAGCTTGTATCATCAGATCCTTAGAATTTAAATAGTTATCTTTTATGGATCTAGATGCTGAGTGTGTGACCAATTAAAGGGAAAGCAACCAGGTAAGGTTAAGTGAAAGTTTCATGTGATCATCCTGACCTTTGAAAACAATGACTAAGCAACATACTATTTCTCTTTTATTATACAGAGATGGGTTGGTTGCTTACCTTAGTGCGTTGCTAGTATGTGTGTATTTAAATTCATGATTGTGTGCATACGTGGAGACCAGAAAAATATGTTAGCCTGTCACTCTGTGCCTTGTTCTTTTGATACAGGGTTTCTCCCCAGTGATTACCCTCCTCCCCACTCCCCACCCCGCACCCCCTACAATCTCTGGCTTTTACATGGTTTCTGAAGTTCAAACTCAGGTCCTTATTCTTTTGTTCAGTCCACTGTCAGTTAAAATTTTGTTCCTTTGTTTCTCCAGCCTGTATTCCATGCCTGACCCATCTCTGTCGTTTGGAAATTCGGGCCTGTCTAAAAGCAGAACACCTTCGTTCTGACAGTTTCATCCATCAGTTGCCACTTCCCAGAAGTCTGCAGACCTATTTGCTCTATGAAGAGGTTTTAAGGATGAATGAAATTACAAGACCAGCAGCTATTCATAATAGAGGAATCAGTGAGGCCACCTGACAGCTCATTTTTTAGTTTAGTCATAAAAGGTGACTTGTGTGGTTGTTTGGACTTGGGGGTAATAGGAAATGGTAACTAGTCTTCCCAATTCCCCTCCTCCCCAATATTGTGAACCTTATTCATCCTGCTTTACATAGTTTTGTCTCCAGTGCACTTTGTTGTATAGTATTTGTTTCCTTGACCATTTTCTGTTTTATTATGCTAATAAGCTATGATGCTGCTATAGTGCTAGATGTGACATCTTTCCACTTAAGATTCATGTTCACCTGTACTCGAAGCTAAGGATGGAAGTCACAAACTTCCCAGGAAGAATATATAACAACTGTGCCTTTCAATCACTTACCATTGTTATTATTTTATTTAAGAATTAATATCGCCTGTGTTTATAAAAAGAAATATTCCTGTGTTTTCATAGTGTTCTTAATTCAGACATATTTATGAGGTGTTGTTATTCTTGCATTTTCACATGTAAACTCAGGGCAAAGGTTTTTTGTTTTTTTTTTTAAGAGCATAGATTTCAGTCATATTGCTGGTCTCCCACTTCCTAGAGCCTTTTTTTATACTTTTTGCCAAAAATATAGCCCATTTTTAGTCTTTAGCAAAGACAAGAACACACCTAAATTCAAAGGCATAATCAATATAAAAAATGTCATTTTAGAAGTATTGTACTCCACTTAGAATATTAATAAGGAAACATAAAAGGAGCATTGCAGTCATTGTGTGCTAAATATAGCAATCAGGCTTCATTCAGCTCCAGAAAAAGAGGGCAGCTTTTTTCCTATGAATAGCCAATAATATTCTATTAATACAATATTTTTCCTTCTTAATATCTAGATGTATTTTTAGAACATTGATGAAATAAAGACCTCAGAATCCTGCCTTGTAAGTTTTTACAATTGCTTTATCTAAACCTCAAGTCAAGAAAAATCAAACATCATCAAGACATTTGTCTGAGAGACTTGAAACTAGCCTTGGGAGGAAGATACTAATGTGTTGCAGTCATGATAGGCAGCATAGGCTGGTTTCTACAGGAGGCAGGCCTTCATTTCTTCATAGCAATCTCCTGTGCTTAGATAGATTTTCTGGGCTCATCTCTGACTGTCTCATCTCTTACATTCAAGTCTTGTTTGATATGGATATAAAGTTTGGTATTGAAAAATGAGGCAGAAATTCTGATTAGTTCAATTTAATAAAGATATTCCAAAATTGTATGCACTGTGTTGTCTTTTTTAAATAGTGTGACATTTATTTTTCAAACTCTGTTTCAGGTTTTGTTTTTGGTCATGGCCAAATGTACACAGAATTATTTTAAAAGATATGTCTTTTAATGTGTTTTGTTTGTGTTCAAATGCATTACAAAAATCCAGTTTTCCATAAATTATCATTGAGGTCTTATTTTTGAAGCCCTAAAAATCAATAGAGATGGCCTGTGGCTGATGAATTTTTGCCTTTACAGCAGCAAAAAGGTGACAAGCATCCCATAGAAATGCACTTTGAACTTGATCTTTTCCTAGGCTAGCAATACACAGTTTGAGATTCTCTTGAAGTCTGATGCCAGCCAGCCACGTGGTCAGGAGGATGGCTGTAGGGGGCATGAGTATTCACAGATAAACACTGGAGAAACTAGGAATGTTAAACATTCAGGCTTATCTCTTCAATGGAAGGGATGTGTATACCTGTTTTCCCACCCAGAAGGCTGGGAGTGGATATTATTAATGACCTGATGACCTTGCTACTTGTAGTTTAAACCAGAGTTTAGTTCCCAATACCCATACAGAGTGGCTCACAACTGTAAATCCAGCTCCCGGGATTCAGTATTGTCTTCTGGCCTACAAAGGCACCTGCACACACATGGCATTGTGCTCACACAGACTCATACACATTTAATAAGTAATAAATCTCTAGGAGAAAAAAAGAAGCCTTTGGTTCTTACTGATTTGTTTTTGTTTTTGAAACAGGTTCTTGCTCTGAAGCTCAGGCTGCTAAACTCATTATGTATCCTGACTTGGCTCCAGATTTGCAATGATCCTCTTGCCTTAGCCTCACCATTGTTGGGATTATAGATATGAGTCATCACACCTAGCTAAGCCCTTGGTTTTGATGTTGATTAGTGATTATTATGTTTTGGGTCTAGAGTGGCCCTGGAAGGTCCATGTATTAAATGTTTGCTCTCTAGTCTGTGGTGCTTTGGGGAAGTTTTAGGAGATAGACCATTTGGAGGGATATTGGAACTCCTGTCTTCTGTTTCCTGATATACATCTGAAGTATATCTTTGTTCTACTTACCATCATAGGCCCAAAGCAACAGATCATGGATTGAAAATCTCCCAAACCAAAATAAAACTTTTCTCCTTTTAAGTTGGCCATCTTAGGTGATATTTTTCAGTTGTGGAAATTTGACTGATAGAGTGATTTTTTTTAACCTTATTGTATGCAATATTTCTTTTTGACATTTTTTACATTAAAATACTATTTTTATAACTTGTAAGGACTCAGTGAAGAATGTAATCTTAAAACATGCAAAAAGTGAGTTGTGATTACAGCTTCTGATCAGAATCATATGTCTGGTTACAAGAGCTTTAACCTTGCTCCACTTGCATAGAGGTGCTTTAGTATTTAGTTTAAAGTTCTGTTAAGTACCAGGTGTTGATAAGAATCATCTAGTTACATGAAGTTTAAACCCTGCCCCACATGCCCAGTGGTGCTTTAGTATGTAAAGATCCAGTGAATGCCAGGTATAGGATATCTCCATACATGTTATTGACTAGTCAGTGAGGCCCCACAAAACAACATAAGGTATTTCATTCTTCTTGGTTGCCTACTATTGCTAGATAGACCCTGTTGCTAAAGACACCACACACTTTGGTTGCTGGACGTACAAAAATCAATTTCAAACTCACTTGGAATCTACCTTCCTGACAGCTAGATTTCATAGTATCCAAGGTAGATATTCAGACCACTTGTGGAGAAAAGTCATCAGTGGACTTACTCAGTGGTGTACCGTTTATGCTATCGTGCTGATCTGCTATGGAAGATACACATCATGTCTACCAATTGTTTTCTGCTTGGACTTCATGTACCATTCCCATCCCAGTCACATGTAACCAAGGTATCAGGAGTTGCATATGGGTAAAGCTCAGACTAGGAGATCCCATTACTTAGGTCTTTATGACTTGAGGCAGTTATTTGAAAACTCCTGAATTCTGATGAGAGCTAATGTGGACCTCAGGCATCTCAGGAACACATTCCCTTTGGTAGGAGGAGTAATTAATTTACCTAAATAAATATGGGCACATTTGACATCTTACACTATCATAATAGTTCTATAATGCCATTTCTATTCTTTTTGTCATTTATCATAGAAAATGAAAACAACAACAAAACACCTAAGGAAAAGTTAGTATCCCTGAGTATGACTTTTCAGGTTTTATATTTTGTTTTCTTTCTTTTTTCCATCATCAAGGCCCAATAGCTGTTTTTGTGTTTTAAATCTGTATTTATTATTGTTTCTGCTTTATTAAATGACAGTGATCATTGATGTATTCATGCCTTGTAGGAAATAAACAATTATTTTGTCTAATAAAATCCTGTAGTTTTAATTAGATGAGGCTGATTGTGCATACTGTTTCTGTAACATGAGTACAACCTCTATTGCATTAACATCAGTAGTTCATAGAGAGGTCAGTATGTTATATTTTTAATAAAAATACTTTGAATAAATTGAGTGCAGATTTTAATATAACTTGTGGAGTTGCTTTGATGAATAAATGTTAAATGAAGGAGATTTATTAACTGGTTACTATGCTAATAAACCCCTTAAGAAATTCTCATTTAGAAATTTTAAGAAATTCTCATAGAAATAAAATTAATGTTTTATAAAATTTAAGTGTTTCATTTGAAATGGAAATACATGTTATTAAAAGTTAAAGGTGGCTGCAGAAGGATCTCAAATTCAAGGGTATTCTCAGTTCTCGGGTACATAGGCAGCTACAGGTTGGCCTAGGATATGTGTGTGAGTCCTCAGAAAAGTTTTGTGAGTGTGTGTGTGTGTGTGTGTGTGTGTGTGTGTGTGTGTGTGTGTGAGAGAGAGAGAGAGAGAGAGAGAGAGAGAGGAGAGAGAGAGAGACCTAAGGAAGAAGAAAGAATGAAGCTGTGGTCCTTCCAGCTAGGTCCATTAATGTTAACTACTGTATTTGAATATTGTCTTTTTCTTAGGTTTTCATGGGTTTTAATCTATGCAGAAGGTTAGGGAGTTAAATATATAGTTAAAATCAACCAATTTCACAATTTCATCTTGATCCATTTATTTTTAAAATCATTGACATGAGCCAGGTAGTGGTGGCACACACCTTTAAACCCAGCACTTGGGAGGCAGAGCCAGGCGGAGCTTTCTGAGTTCGAGGCACCAAAACTACACAGAGAAACCCTGTCTCCAAAAACCAAAAAAAAAAAAAAAAAAAAAAACAAGCTAAAGCCATGTGCTTACAGACCTCCGAATCAGTAAAAATGGGGGAAAAAATGAAGTATGTCTGCTAACTCTTTTTTCTAAGATTACCTGAAGAAAGCAAAAAACTCAACCTTCCATTTTGTAAAAGAAGCTGGAAGGCCTGGTGGGCCTTCCCTAGCCATGTGATCTGTAGGGTAGCTCAGCATGTGCATATCTTATGCTTTACTCCAGTATATGAGGCATGATATGTGCATTTATGATGGCTTTTTTAAAAGGAGAGGACATGTTTTCAATTGGTCTTACTGTAACTGATGCTATCTTGGAACTGTGTAGCCCTGGATGACCTGAAACCTATTGCAATCCATCTTATTAAGTCCCCTTCATATTGGGGTTACAGGTATGAGTCATGACATCTAGGTTTATAAACAAATTTAACATTGCTGCAGATAGTAAAGACCTGGCATGTTTTTTTTTTTTTCATGTCTTGGCTGCTTTTTAATGCATAGCATTGATTAATGAAGCAGAGCAGATGGTGGACTGAGACCTTGAAGACTTCTGTTTATGTCTCTCTTATCATCAAATGCATAATCTTTTCACTGACTTCCTGTGAGGTTGATAAAAGTCTGTCTGAAGTCATTATTGGGTACTAATTTGCAATCTTTGTTTAACAATGAAATAAATGAAGAAAGTCCTTCTGGCAGTGGATTTGAACTGAACAATTGAAAAGAGGGCATTATACTTCTGAGGTTATTATGAGTTGTCAGCTCAAATAATAGGAGCCAAGAGATCAGTTTCGAAATTGAGTATTTTCTTAAATAGATGGATTAGTTAGCAATGTGAGATTTAGATTTTGAGTTTGGCACAAGCTATTACTGTTAAGACAAAATATTCAAATCCTTATGGTATTTATTTTATTTGTAATTTTGTCACTTCATTAAAGCACCATTTAAGTGTCATGCTGTGATATTTATGTGTATTGATGTATAAGTACATAGTCACTCTTCTTTTTATCTTTATAACTGGAAATTTTAAGCATATAAAAATGGAGAATTTTATCATAGGCTTCCCCCTACTTCTAAAGACATTTTCATATGCCCACCCTGCACTGATTTGGAACAGGTAAGGCCCCATCTCCAGACTGAACAGCCCAGTTCTCTAGCCCCTAGGCCCCGGGGACACATTTTGTGCCCCTCCCCCCAGCCATTGAAGCCCCAGGGACCGGACAGCAGTTCTTCCCCCACTCCTCCAAGCCGACCATCCTCTGGCACCAGTGACCATCTGAACCATATGCTCACCCTGTATCAATTGAGAACAGGTAAGGCCCCTCTCTGGACTGGTCAGCCCAGTTCTCTAGCCTCTAGGCCCTAAGGGCACATCCTGTGCTCCTCTCCATAGCCAGTGAATCCCCAGAGACTGGGCAGCAGCTTCTTCCCCTGCTCCTCACAAAGCAACCCACTTACACCAATTGGGAACAGTGACCACCGAGTCCTCCACCCCCCCACCCCCGCCCCTGCCTCAGAATGATTGGAAAGAACAACTACAGGAGCCAGAGACCTCACCTGGACCAATTGGACCTACAGCCTCACCTGTTCAGATTAAAGAAAGAAATGGGTAGGTGGCAGTGTAAGAACACATTAAATAACATAAAGACCTGAACATCCAAAGCACAAGAAAATGACCTTAAAAACAACTTTATGAAGATGATAGAGGACCTAAAAGAAGAAATAATAAATTCACTTAAAGAAATGAGAGAACAGACCAAAAAAAAAAAAAATGGATGAAATCAAGAAATCTCTTAAAGTCAAGAAACTGAAGAAAAAATAAACAGGTGAAGGAAACAGTTTAAAACCTTAAAATTGAAATAGAAGCAATGAAGAAAACACCGAGTAAATGAACAGAAACTACAGAGACAAGCATAACCAATAGAATACAAGAAATGGAAGAGAGAATCTCAGGCATTTAGGATATGATAAAGGAAATAGATTAATTGGTCAAGGAAAATGTTAAATCCAGCAAATTTTTAACACAAAACATCCAGGAAATCTGGGACACCATAAAAAGACCAAACCTAAGAATAATAGGTATAGAAGAAGGAGAAGAATTCCACCTTAAAGCCACAAAAAATAAATTCAACAAAATTATAGAAGGAAACTTTCCCAACCCAAAGAAAGACATGCCTATGAAGGTACAAGAAGCATACAGAACACCAAATAGACTGTACCACAAAAAAGTCCTCTTGTCACATAATAGTCAAAACACTAAACATACAGAAAAAGAGAGAATATTAAGAGCAGCAAAGGAAAAAGGTCAAGTAACAAAGTCAGACCTATCAGAATCACACCCAACTTCTCAATGGAAAGTCTGAAAGCCAGGAGGTCCTGGACAGATGTTCTGTAGATACCAAGAAAGCACAGATGCCAGCCTAGACTACTGTACCTAGCAAAGCTTTCAATCACTGTAGATTGAGAAAACAAGATATTTTATGACTAAACCAGATTTAAACATTACATATCCACAAATCCAGCCCTACAGGAAGTACTAGAAGGAAAACTCCAACCCAAGGAAGCTAGCTGCAACCATCAAAATGCAGACAACAGATACCTCACATCAAAAATCCCAAAGAAGGGAAACACACTACCATCAAAAAATAATAAGAATTAACAAATATTGGTCATTAATATTCCTTAATATCAATGGACTAAATTCACCTATAAAAGGACATAGGCTAACAGACAGACATTGCCTCAGAGTAAAGGGTTGGGAAAAAACTTTCCAATCAAATTGACCTAAGAAACAAGCTGGTGTATGTAGATGTAACCAACCATCTTATTCAATAAGAAACACAGAGCCAATACAGAGATGAAAGCCAAGAGGTCAGAGCAATAGCTAAGAGCTAAAAACCTTACCCTTCACTGTCGCTGTTGCACTACTTCTCCGAAAGAGACCTACTTCCTTTGTCTGTCTTTTTTCTTTATAGAGTTTCTGTTCTGCCCTCTCATTGGTTGTAAACCCAAACACATGACCTCCTAGTCTGTCTGTACAGACCTCCAGGTCTTCTATGGTTGGTATTGGGATTAAAGGCGTGTGTCTCCATGCTGCTTGTATCCTTGAATACACAGAGATTTGCCTAGCTCTGCCTCCCAAGTGCTGGGATTAAAGGCGTGCATCACCACCGCCCAGCTTCTGCTATGGCTTGCTATTAGCTCTGACCACCAGGCAACTTTATTTATTAATATACAAATAAAATAACATTTCAGTACAAATAAAATATCACCATATTTCCCCTTTTCTATTTTTATAAAAAGAAAAAATGAAAGTTATAACTAATATAAGAAAAACTATATACAAAAGTACAATAATTATATACCATATATACAAGCAATAAATACCTAACAATGTCTAGTCCATTTGTATTTGACAAATTCAGAGAAAATAATTCCATTATCCTATTTTGGTAAGTCCAAAATGTACCTAATCCTCTTTCTATCCTAACTAATCTTCAACTATAACTAACTAATCTTCAACTCTAACTAATTAATCTTCAACTCCCTCAGAGACCAAAGAAGGAAATAATATTACCTAACAAAATATAAACAGGAAGTGCATGCAAGCAACTTCCAAAAAATGTGAGTTGACAGAAACAGCCAGCTGCCTGGACAGTCACCTGAGGTTTCTCCACAGTGTTGGGGCATCATCTTCAGTCTATATATAGGCTTAGTGTATCTAACAGACTCAATTGTGAAGTAGGATGTACAGAAGGTCAACAGTTTGACCTCACATTGTGTCTTGTCATGATTCAGGATTTTAAATTCTGGAAATTGTTGATGTTTTTGAATTCAGCTGTCCATTTTTCTTGGCTGTGTATGTGTGGCTTCATCTTGGCATCCCATTCTTTTCCACTTCCCTCTATTAAATGCCAGTCTACTATTGAGAAGTTTGAGCTTTAAGAAAAACTGTTTCAGCTGCTGTTCCACTGCACATCAGAAGCCATTGGCCCACTGCCTGTTTAGCTGCCTTCGAAGAAAAGGGCACTGTACCTTTTCCAGATTGAAAAGGCTACATTGGGGATGGTGCCATATTGTCCTGGCCTCAAAGGATGCCAGTTGTTAAAGGCACAAGCACACTTGTCTTGGCAAGAATTGGTACTTTTGTTTCGTGTCCTGTCTGTACATTTTGTCCTGTTTGTCAGCAGTGGATTCAAGGATACTTTATTGTCCAGTGGCTAACTTTTGCCACAATGAAAGTTAACTCCATATGCAGTTTCTTCAATGCCCATATTTTCTCTGAAGTAGATTGGTACTGCCAGGAGACACTATGTCTCATAGTCATAACAAAAAAGAAAAATTTTCTTTGTTATTAAAACATTTTAAATGCCATATTTTGTAGATCTCTGAAGGGTTTGAAGATGACCTGTTTATCTAAAATATATCTGCTAGATCTTGAAAACATACCTAATATGATTACAAGTTCTACTATAATGTCTAACTACTAACTTTCATTTCTTTATATCCTAATAGTTGGTAATAATAACATTCAAGAATCAGAAAATTGCATTACATTGTTAAATGAATGGTATAAGTACAATATTTTGAACAAAATTAGAAATATGTATATGGCATTTTCTAACAATATCAATCTCAATATATAATAATTTGTATTCAAGATAAAACAATCCAATCCAATGTAAAGTACTTAAAACTAGTAATTGTCTTTTTCTTTTTCTTTTATTTCTTTCTTTTTTTAAAACAAGAACATTAAATCTAATCTCCTCTGCTTAGCCATTTTCCTAACCCTTGACAACAACTTGTAACCAACCCTCCTAAGCAATGAAAATTATCCCAGACACAAAACCCATTAAAAAGACCAAAAAAAACCACCCACCACACACCACCTCTTTGGGAATGTAGATGTCGTATTCTTAAAATTGCTTCCTGCTGGATATGAGTGAAGGTATCTTTATCCTGAAAAGAAAAATTTTAGGTTAATTGTCAAATTCTACAAAGGTAGCTATAGCCTTCATTGTCCAGTTTGAGCATAATGCCAAAGTTCAGTGTTTATCTCAAGTCCTTATTCAAGTAGTCTTTGAAACTGGATCATCTCAGCTAGCCCTCTCAAAATTACTCTGAGCACTTTGTAGTCCAAAGCTGATCTGTAGATGATGTTTGTCAGCTTAGTGTTATTATTATTGTCCATGTGCAATTGTTGTTGTTGTGGGGCCCCATCTTCTTCCTGGAGATTTCAGTTGATGTTAGGCCTGGCCATGATTTCCTGCAGAAAACTGATAAGAGACTTGAACACAAAGACATGTATAGGCAGCAAATTGAAGCCTTTTATCTAAAATTAGTTAGTACTCTATATGACCATTCATATCTTAACAAAGTTTAAAATGTATATATATATATATATATATATATATACATTATATATATATATATCTTGTAAATTTTGATATAAAATTCATACTTTAAGAAAAGTTTAAAGAATCAGAATAGAATCAAAGAATTGAGATTAGTAATAGAATAGTCCCTTAATTAATTTGGATTTTTTCCTGTCTCATATCAGAAGATGGCTCTTTTATTCTGGCATGATACAGGGAGTTTGCATTTTCCTTTTAACAACATGCTTGAGTTTAAAGAAAGAGAGAGCCATTCTCCAACTCCAAAGCCAGCTTCAAATTTTAATTGAACTGGGACTACAAAAGACCAATAGTGTTAAATTTCTTTAGAGAAGAGCAGAAACAAACATTTAGGAAGACTTATAAAATTTTATAGATGATTATCCAATAGGCCATTTTACTCTGTTTCCTAGGATAGATGACTTGTCCTTTTTCTTCAATTGTCTCATTTGTCTAGTGTTCTTCAGATTCCTTAGCCTTCATTCTCCTAAAAGACAAAGATAAAACCTTTCCTTAAGACTAAGTTTGGGGAGGTTCCCTTTCGGCAAGTTATTATCTGATTAAATAAAAAGGCATGTGTTAATGGTATAAGTTAGTTTAAATTGTATGGTCATGCCGGCTGATGAACTATCACCTCTTCTAATTAAGAGGTCTTTCTTGTTTAAATTGAACCTTTATCAATTTTGATGATATCCACAGCTTATCTTCTCCTGTAGAAACAAAAGCAAAACCTCGTCCCCAATGTAACACATATCCTGGTTTCCATTCTGAGGTCAGCACATCCTTGAAGTATATAGGCTGATTTAATTCTGTAGTTTTTTCTATTTTCCAATGTCTCTCTGTAGCTGTTATTTCTTTTTCATTGGCATTGAGAAAATTCAGTTAATAGAGCATTATGCAGTCTATTTCTGGGGGTTTTTGTTACCCCTTTCTGTTTATTTAGCAAATCCTTTAGAGTTCTGTTTGATCTTTCTATAACTGCTTGGCCTGTAGGATTATGTGGTATACCTGTAATATGCGTTATATTGTAATAAGCAAAAAACTGTTTCATTTTAACAGAGACATAGGCTGGAACATTGTCAGTTTTAATTTGTGCAGGTATACCATGATGGCCATAACTTCTAGCAAATGAGTGATTACAGAATCAGCCTTTTCAGAACTCAAAGCAGTTGCCCATTGAAATCCTGAATAAGTATTGATGGTATGGTGTACATATTTCAATTTTCCAAATTCTGCAAAGTGAAACATATCCATCTGCCAGATTTCATTCCTCTGAGTACCCTTTGGGTTACATCCTGCCCGTAATGGCATCTGATTGTAAAAGGAACAAGTATGACATTACTATTTCCTTGGCTTGTTGCCAGGTTATGGAAAAATCCTTTTTTAAACCTTTGCTATTGACATGATTTTTTTTAATGAAATTCTGAGGCCTCCAGCACATTTCCTATCAATAATTTATCAATCTCATCATTGCCTTGTGCTAGAGGACCTGACAGACCAGTATGGGATCGAATGTGAGTTATATATAAAGGATGACCCTTTTTCCTGATTGTTTCTTGTAATTGAATAAATAGTGAAGTTAATTCTGATGCATCAGGGATAAATTCTGCAGTCTCAATATGTAATACCACTCTTTCAGCATACTGAGAGTCAGTAACTATGTGAGAAGTTCTGAAAAATATATTAATACCAATAGAATAGCATACAATTCAGATTTTTGAACTGAATTATAAGGACTTTGAACCACTTTACTTAAATTTTCTGATTTCTAACCAGCCTTTCCTTGTTTGTTGGCATCTGTATAAAATGTACAAACTCCAGATATGGGTTTTTCCTGTACAATTCAAGGCAAAATACAATCAGCTCTCTTTACAAGATAAATTCTATTGCTTTTGGGATATTTGCTGTTAATTTTCCCAAAAAATTAGTTCAAGCACTTTGCCAAGGTTCACTTTCTGTCCATAATTTTTCAATGTCCTCTTTAGTTTAAGGTATGACAATTTCTGCTGGGTCTATTCCTGCTAATTGATGAAGTCTCAATTTTCCTTTCCAAATCAAGTCAGATTTTTTTTTTATTAATTTTTTTTTTTTTTCGAACAGTTTTCTGTGTACTTTCATTTCTACTCCTTGACAGTTTTAAAATTTTTCATTTTCTAAGTCAGTCATTTTTTTCCACATAAGTTTTAAATTTTTCATTCTGTTTATTTGCTAAAAATATCCATTCTAATATAATGTCTTCCCTCTGCATTAATATTCCTGTAGGAGAATGCCTAGAAGGTAAAATAACCAAAATGCAATCTAGCTTCGGATCAATATGATCCATGTGTCCTTCATGTACTTTCTTTTCTACCAAGGCCAATTTTTTTCTCACCTTCAGGTGATAATTCTCTTGGACTATTTAAGTCCCTGTCACCTTCTAAGGTTTTGAACAAATTAGTCAGTTCATCATTTTTTACCCCAACAATAGTTCATAGATGAGAAATGTCTCCAAATAATCTTTGAAAGTCATTAAGAGTTTGTAATCAATCTCTCCTAATTTGCACCTTTTGGGGTCTAATTTTTTGTAACTCTATTTTATATCCCAAATAATTAATAGAATCTCCTCTTTGAATTTTTGAGGAGCAATTTGTAATCCCCAGCAAGGCAAAAATTTCTTTACTGCTTCAAACATTCTTTCTAAAGTACCTGCATTTGAGTCAGCTAGTAAATTATCATCCATATTATGATAAATTATAGATTTAGGAAATTTTTTACATATCACTTCCAATGGCTGTTGTACAAAATATTGGCACAGAATTTGGCTATTCAACATTCCCTGTGGGAGGACCCAGCATTGAACTCTTTTAACCGGTTGAGAATCATTGTAAGTAGGCACTGTGAAAGCAAATCTTTTATCTTTTTCTTGTAAAGGTATTGAAAAAAACGAGTCTTTTAAATCAATAACTATGAGAGGCCATCCTTTTGGTAATAGAATAGGCAAAGGAATTCCAGATTGTAGAGAGCCCATTGCCTGAATTACTTTGTTAATTGCTCTGAGGTCTGTTACCATCCTCCATTTCCTAGATTTTTTTTTTAATAACAAATACAGGAGAATTCCAAGGGCTGGTTGATTCTTCAATATGCTGAGAATTTAACTGTTCTTCTATGAGCTCTTCTAATGCCTGGAGTTTCTCTGTTGTTAAAGGCCATTGCTGAACCCACACAGGCTTGTCTGTTAACCATTTTAAAGGTAGAGCTGTTGGTGTCTTTGGAAGATCATCAGTTGTTGTGCCCTGTTCTTGTATAATATGGATGGCTGGTAACCACTCATTTGAATAATACCTTCTAATATTTCTCTCAGAAACATGTACTAGTTTATGATTTGTTTCTGAGATTGGAGGGATGTTAATCTGAGTATTCCATTGTTGCAACAAGTCTCGACCCCACAGGTTCATAGCTATGTTAGCCACATATGGTTTTAATTTTCCTCTCTGTCCTTCTGGACCTATACATTGGAGCCATCTTGCACTCTGTTTCACTTGAGATAATATTCCAATTCCTAACAGTTGAATGTTTACCTCCTGAAGAGGCTAAGTTGGATCCCAAAATTCTGGTGCAATTATGGCAATGTCAGCACCTGTGTCTACCACACCAGACAAAAAACACCATTTATTCTTAATGTTAATTTTGGTCTCTGTTTTTTTTTTATGCCCCCTCACCCCGAGACAGGGTTTCTCTGTATAGCTTTGCACCTTTCCTGGACTCACTCTCTAGCCCAGATTGGCCTGGAACTCACAGAGATCTGCCTAGGTCTGCCTCCCGAGTCCTGGGATTAAAGGCCTGTGCCACCAACACCTGGCTGTCTTTGTTCATTTATAGAAGTTTGCCAAAAATTTTTCTTTATGTTTTCTCCTGAATTTTCTGTTCTCTCTGTTTAATCATCCTGAGCAACCTGGTTTATTCAATAGGCATTTGGTTATTTAATTGCTCTGATTAGGGGTTTCCTCTATGACTGCAGGAAAGAAAGGTCTGAACTGGATTTGCTGTGGGGGCCTGCCTGAGGCCCCTCTGGGAGTTTCCCTAAGACTATGGCAAAGGATTACCTTGCCTTTCCCTTGTTGATTTACATTCATTGGTCCAGTGTTTTCCCTTACCGCATTTCCTGCATACTCCAGAAGGAAGGGGCATTCTGTTGCTACTGTTCCTTGAAGAAACATTGTTTCTAGGAATGCCCTGTTTACAGTCCCTTTTCAAATGTCCTTGTTTTTCACATCCAAAACTTCTGACGTTCCTCAAACCTCTTGAAATTGTTTCTCCTATCCACATATCATCTTGGTTATGAGTCTCAACAAAAAATGTGTCTCTAATCTAATCTTCCAAGGGTGCAGATCTTGCCTTTAATGGCCTGATTATTCTCTTGTATGCTGCATTCATGTTCTCAAAAGCCAAAAATTCAATTATTATCTGGCTAGCTTCTGAATTTGGGACCATTTTCTTTAGTGCTGAAATCAGTCTTTGTAAGAAATCTGTGAAAGATTATTTTGGGCCCGGTATAACCTTTGTAAATGACTGTTTTCTTTTTTGGTTCTTCTACTCTGTCCCCTGCATTCAAGGCTGCCATTTGACATAGAATTAGGGTTTGAATATCATATAAACATTGTGTTTGTATTGTAGCATATTGACCTTCTCCAACAAGCTGATCCTGGAAGACTTGTATAACTGTAGCCCTCCTATGATTTTTTGTTTTTAGCCTCCTCTTTGAACACATTTGCCACTGCAGCTGTGCTCCAGGATCTTGAACAGCATGTACCAACTCTTGCCAGCCCTGTGGTATAATCCTATTACAAGTTGACCAGGAGTTTAACATTTGCTTTACATATGTGGAATGCATGCCATAAGATACTATTGCCTCCTTAAACCTTCATAAATCTAACATTTCAACTGGAGTCCAAATATTTTGTGCATTCTCTTGACCAGGTAGTTGCTGTACAGTTACTGGAGGAATTAAGGGTGATTGTGTGAAAACAGGCTTTCTTTTTGTAACCTTATGATCCAATCTTGAAACAACTTCACTGTAAATTTCTTCTGTCTGAATTTGAATTTCTCTATGATTCATTTTAATAGGTTTAACAGGTTTTTCTAAAACTTTTATCCTGGTAATTAAATTGACTGTCTTTTTAAATAGTAAAATAAGGATAAAAAAAGTAATAAAGTGCATAATTCGATCAACACTAATCTTCTCATATAGTTTTTCCATTGTCAGACTGTGTAAAATTTCAAACAAAGCCCAATTTTCTTCCAATGCACACATAAAACCCAATTTTTTTAATGTGGAAAAATTTCTCTTTTAAATAGTTTCCTTTAAAATATCTGATATCTTAATTGAATTACCAAGTATGCATAGAACAGTAAAAATCCGAGGGAATTTCAAAGCAGCTATGGAGTGTCTGAGGTGTGAATCGAGAGAGAGAGAGAGAGAGAGAGAGAGAGAGAGAGAGAGAGAGAAGCATACATAGCCACAAGGTCTGGCTAAAAGCTTAATTCCAGCCATGTGTTGCTGCGTAAGCAGAGTCAAGCCTGGGCTCAGGCTTCCTTAAGCTCTGACCATGTGCATTAGCATTTCAGTGAAAAGCAGCTCTATCTGCAGTTGCAGTTGAGTGCGGCTGGTAGCTCCAGCAGGCCTGACTTGTTCATAGCACCAGTTGTAGGTGACCACTTGTTGCTACAGTCACTTGGGGCTAGGGCCTAGGGTGAGCTATGCCTGAGCTAGGGAGACAGGCCTGCCCAGGCGGGAAACTGGACCCACCACCAAGCCAAGAAAAGCAGTTTTTAATGAATTCTTGCCACGTGGGCGTCAAATGTAGATGAACAGTCTTATTAAATAAAAAACACAGAGCCAATTGCAGAGTTAAAATCCCAAGAGGGGTGTTGGGGATTTAGCGCAGTGGTAGAACTCTTGCCTAGCAAGCACAGGCCCTGGATTTGATCCTCAGCTCTATAAACAAACAAACAAACAAACAAACAAACAAAAAGCCCAAGAGGTCAGAGTAATAGCAAAGATCTAAAAACACATTCATACCCTTCACCTCCGCTGCTGTCCTTCCCCTCAGCAAAGAGGTCTACTTTCTGTGTCTGTCCTTTCATTGACTTTCTGTTCTGCCTTCTCATTGGTTGTAAACACAACCACATGACATCCTCATTATTGCCTTTCTAGACAGACCTACAGGTCTTCTAAGGTTGATATAGAGATTAAAGGCATGTGTCTCCATGCTGACTGTATCCTTGAACACACAAAGATTCGCCTAGCTCTGCCTCCCAAGTGATGAGATTAAAGGTGTGAGCCACCACTGCCTAGCTTCTGCTATGGCTTGCTATTAGCTTTGACCCCCAGGAAACTTTATTAACATACAAATAAAATCACAATTCAGTACAAATAAAATATCATCATACACTCTGTGTTGGAGAAGGAGGCATTCTTCTCTTTACTGTGTTACCAATGCAGTCAGAAGGGGGAGCTTGCTCAGAACTAAAGAACTGTGGTTTTCTGAGACCCTGAAGATCTCTCTTTCAACTCTGAATAGGAAACTGATGATAACAGTAGCTTCTCTTACATCCAATGTATATACCTACTGGGAACAGATGCCAGAGGTATTTCCGCTGTGTATGTCAAAGAGAGCTCAAAAGTGACTTTGCTTACCAGAGAAGAACTGCTGTTCTTAGGACAAGAGACAGGATGTGGTTAAATTCAGTTTAGGAAGGGTAATTCAACCCCGAGTTCCCTTACAAGAAACACACTCTGTGTTTGAGAAAGAAGCACTCTTCTCTATTCTTTTTTCAATGCAGCCAGAATGGGCACTTGCTCAGAACAAAGGAACTGTGCTTCCCCCAAACCCAGGCAATATCTCTTTCAACTCTGTTTAGCAAACGGATCAGAGCAGTAGCTTCTCTTACATCCAGTGCACTGTACTGGCTGGGAACAGAAGCCAGTGGTATTCCCACTGTGTATGTCAATGGAAGCCCAACAGTGACTTTGCTTACCACAAAAGACCTGCTGTTCATAGGATAAGAAACAGCATGTACTTAAACTAAGTTTAGGAAGAGCAATTCAACCCCATGTTCCCTTACAAAAAACACACTCTGTTGGAAAAAGAAGCACTCTTCCTTTTACTGTGGTTCCAATGCAGTCAGAAGGAGGCATTTGCTCAGAACAAAAAAATTGTGCTTTCCCAAGACCCAGGTGATATCTCTTTCAACTCTGCTTGGAAGACTTATAAGAATAGTAGCTTCTCTTGCATCCAATCCACTGTACTTGCTGGAGACAGAAGCCAGCGTTATATCTACTGTGAATGTCAATGGGAACCCAGCAGTGACTTCCTTACCAGAAAAACCTTCAGTTCTTCATACAAGAGACAGCATGTAGTTAAACTCAGTTTAGGAAGGGGAATCCAACCCTGAATTCCCTTACAAGACACACACTCTGTTGGAGAAAGAAACACTCTTATCTTTACTGTGTTTCCAATGCTGTCAGAAGAAGGAGCTTGCTCATAACTAAAGAAATTTGCTTTTCCAAGCCCCTGGTGATATTTATTTCAACTCTGCTTAGGAATCTGATAAGACCAGAACCTTCTCTTACATCCAATGCACTGTAATTGCTGGGAACAGACATGAGTGGTATTTAAATGTATATGTCAATGGGAGCCCAACACTGACGTTACTTACCAGAAAATAACTGGTGTACATAGGCCAAGAGACAGCATGTGTTTAAAATCAGTTTAGGAAGGTGAAGTCATTCCTGAGTTCCTTTACAAGGAAAACACTCTGTGTTGGACAAAGAAGTACTCTTCTCTTTACTGTGTTTCCAACACAGCCAGAAGGGGGAGCTTGCTCAGAACAAAAGAACTGTGCTTTGATGATATCCTGGCAATATCTCTTTCAACACTGCTTAGGAAACTATAAACACAGTAGCTTCTCATACACGCAATGCACTGTACTTGCTGGGGACAGATGCTAGGGTTATTTCCACTGTGTATGTTAATGGTAGCCCAACAGTGACTTTGCTTACGTGAAAAAAAATTGCTGTTCTTAGGACAAGAGACAGCATGGGGTTAAACTCGGTTTAGGAAGGGGAATTCAACCTCAAATTCCTTTACAAGACACATACTCTGTGTTGGAGAAAGAAGCACTCTTCTATTTACTGTGTTTCAAATGCTGTCAGAAAGGGAGCTTGCTCAGAACTAAAGAACTGTGCTTTTCTGAGACCCTGATGATATCTCTTTCAATGCTGTTTAGGGAACTGATAAGAACAGTAGCTTCTCATGCATTCAATCCACTGTACTTGCTGGGAATAGACATGAGTGGAATTTTCACTGTGTATGTCAAAGGGAGCCGAACAATGACTTTGCTTACCAGAAAAGAACTGCTGTTCTTAGGACAAGAGACAGCATGTGGTTAAACTCAGTTTAGGAAGGGTAACTCAACCCAGAGAATCATTACAAGAAACATACTCTGTGTTGGAGAATGAAGTACTCTTCTTTTTACTGTATTTCCAATGCAGCCAGAAGGGGGCACTTGCTCAGAACAAAAGAATTGTGTTTTCCTGAGACCAGTGGATATCTCTTTCAACTCTCTGTAGGAAACTGATGAGAAGAGTAGCTTCTCTTACATCCAATGAACTGTACTTGCTGGGAACAGATGCCAGTGGTATTTCCACTGTGTATGTCAATGAGAGCCCAACACTGACTTTTCTTACCTGAAGAGAACTGCTGTTCATACACAAGAGACAGCTCGTGGTTGAAATGAGTTTTGGATGGGAAATACAACCCCAAGTCCACTTACAAAAAACACACTCTGTGTTGGAGAAGGAAGCATTCTTCTCTTTACTGGTATTCCAATGCAGTCATAAGAGGGAGCTTGTGCAGAAATAAAAAAAAAAACTGCACTTTTTCTGAAACTCTGGTGAAATTTCTTTCAAATCTGCTTAGGAAACACAGAAGAACAGTAGCTTCTCTTACATACAGTGCAATGTACTTACTTGGATCAGACACCAGTGGAATATCCACTGTCTATGTCAAAGGGACCCCAACAGTGACTTTTATTACCAGAAAAGAACTGCTATTCTTAGAACAAGAGACAGCATGTGGTTAAATTCCGTTTAGGAATGGGAATTCATCCCTGAGTTCCCTTACAAGAAACACACTCTGTGTTTCCAATGCAACCAGAAGGGGGAGCTTGGTCAGAACTAAAGAACTGTCGTTTTCTGACACCCTGGAGTTATCTCTTTCACTTCTGATTAGGCAACTGATAAGAACAGTAGCTTCTCTTACATCCAATGCACTGTACTTGCTGGGGAAAGACACCCCAGTGGTATTTCTACTGTGTATGTCAAAGGGAGGCCAAAAGTGACTTTGCTTACCAAAAAAAAACTACTATTCTCAGGACAAGAGACAGCATGTGGTTAAACTCAGTTTAGGAAGTGGAATTCAACCCCGATTCCCTTACAAGAAACATACTCTGTGTTGGAGAAAGAAGCACTCTTCTCTTAACTGTGTTTTCAATGCAGCCAAGAAGAGGGTGCTTGCTCAGAACAAAGGAAGTGTGCCTCCCAGAAACCCAGGCAATATCTCTTTCAACTCTGCTTAGGAAACTGATGAGAACAGTAGCCTCTCTCACATCCAATGCACTGTACTTGATGGGAAGACATGAGTGGTATTTCCAATGTGTATGTCAATGGGAGCCCAACAGTGACTTTATTTATCAGAAAAGACTGCTGTTCATAGGATAAGAGACAGATTGTGGTTAAACTCAGTTTAGGAAGGGAAATTCAACCCCAGGTTCCTTTACAAGAAATATACTCTGTGTTCAGAAAGAAGCACTCTTCCCTCTACTGTATTTCCAATGCAGCAAAAAAGTGTGTGCTTCCTGAGAACAAAAGAACTGTGCTTTTCCCAGACCCAGGTAATATATCTTTGAACTCTGTTTGGAAAGTTATAAGAACAGTAGCTTCTCTTATATCCAATGTACTGTACTTGCTGGGAAGAGATGTGAGTGGTATTTGCACTGTGTATGTCATGTATGCCAACAGTGACTTTGCTTACCAGAAAAGAACTGCTGTTTGTAGGACAAGAGACAGCATGTGGATAGACTCAGTTTAGGAAGAGCAATTCAACCCCAAGTTCTCTTTCAAGAAACACAGTCTGTGTTGAGAAAGAAGCACTCTTCTCTTTATTGTGTTTCAAATGCAGCCAGAGGAAGCTGCTCAGGACAAAAGAACTGTGCTTTTCCAAGACCCCAGCCATATCACTTTCAACTCTGTTTGCAAAGTTAGAAGAACAGTAGCTTCTCTTACAAACAATGCACTGTACTTGCTGGGAACAGACCGAGTGGTAATTCCACTGTGTATGTCAATAGGAGCCCAACAGTGACTTTGCTTACCAGAAAGTATCACTGTTCGTAGGACAAAAAAACAGTATTTGGTTAAACTCAGATTGGTAAGGGGAATTCAATCCCGAGTTCCTTTACGCTAAACACATTCTGTGTTTGAGAAAGAAGCACTCTTCTCTTACAGGGATTCCAATACAGCCATAAGAGGAAGCTTGCTCAAAATCAAAGAACTCTGCTATTCCAAGACCCAGGCGATTTCCCTTTCAACTGTGTTTAGGAAACTAATAAAACAGTAGCTTCTCTTACATCCAAAGCACTGTATTTCCTGGGAACAGAAGGAGGTGGTATTTGCTCTGTTTATATCAATGGGAGCAAAACAGTGACTTTGCTGATCAGAAAAGATCTACTGTTCATAGGACAAGAGACAGCATATGGATACAGCATACTCAGTATATGAATTGCTATTCAACCCCAAGTTCCCTTACAAGAAACAAACTCTGTGTTCTAGAACAAAGCATTCTTTTCTTTATTGTGTTTCCAATGAAGCCAGAAGAGGGACCTTGTTAAAAAAAAAAAAAAAGACTTGTTCTTTTCTGATACCCAGGCGATATTTCTTTCAACTCAGTTTGGAAAGAGATAAGAACAATAGCTTCTCTTACATCCAATGCACTGTACTTGCTGGGAACAGAAGCGAGTGGTATTTCCACTGTGTATGTCAATGGGAGCCAAACAGTAACTTTGCTTATCAGAAAAGAACTGCTGTTTGTAGCACAAAATACAGCATGTTTTTAAACTCAGTTTGGGAAGAGGAATTCAACCATGAGTTCCATTACCAGAAACACAGTCTGTGTTCAAGAAAGAAGTACCTTTCTCTTTATTGTGTTTCCAATGAAGCCAGAAGAGGGAGCTTAATCAGAAAAAAAAAACAAATGTGCTTTTCTCAGACCCATGCAATATCTCTTTCAACTCTGCTGAACAGTAGCTCCTCTTACATACAATGCACTGTACTTCCTGGAAACAGCCGCAGGTGGTATTTCTGCTGTGCAGATCAATGGGAGTCCATCAATGCTTTGCTTACAAAAAAGAACTGCAGTTTATAGGACATGAGACAGCATGAGTTAAACTCAGTTTTTTGAAGGGGAATTCAACACTGAGTTCCCTTACAAGAAAAACACACTCTATTTAAAAAAGATTTTCTCTTCTCTTTAGTGTGTTTCCAGTGCTGCAGAACAGTGAACCTGCTCTGAAAAAAAGAACTTGGCTTCTAAGACACAGGCAAGATCTCGTTCAACTCTGCTTAGCAAATGATCAGAACAGTAGCTTCTCTTACATCCAATGCAGGGTACTTTCAGGGAATAGACATGAGTTTTATTTCCACTGTGTATGTCAATGGGAGCCCAACAGTGACTTTGTTTATCAGAAAAGAAATGTTGCTCATAGATAAATAGACAGCATGTGGTTAAATTCAGTTTGGGAATGGGAATTCAAACCCAAGTTCCCTTACAAGATATACACTCTGTGTTCGAGAATGAAGCACTCTTTTCTTTACTGGTTTTCCAATATAGCCATAAGAGGGAGCTTGCTCAAACCCAAACAACTGTGCTTTTCTGAGACCCAGGCAATATCTCTTTCAACTCTGTTTGCAAAGTCGTAGGAACAGTAGCTTCTCTTGCATACAATGCACTGTACTTGCTGGGAACAGACGCAGCTGGTATATCCACTGTGTTTGTCAATGGGAGCCCAACAGTGACTTTGCTTATTAGAAAAGAACTGCGGTTTGTAGGAAAAGAGACAGTATGTGGTTAAACTCAGTTTGGGAAGGGGAATTCAATCCCAAGTTCCATCCAAGAAACCCACTCTGTGTTCAAAAAAGAAGCATTCTTTCTTTACAGTGTTTCCAAAGTAGCTGTTAGAGGGAGCCTGCTCAAAACCAAAAGAAATGTGCTTTTCCAGAACCTAGGTGATATCTCTTTCAAATGTGCTTAGGAAACTGATAAGAGGAGTAGCTTCTCTTAGATAAAATATACTGTACTTTCTGGGAATAGACACAGGTGGTATTTCTACCCTGTATGAGAAAGGGAGCCCAACAGTGACTTTGCTTACCAGAAAAGAACTGCTGTTCATAGGACAAGAGAGAGCATGTGGTTAAACTAATTTAGGAATTGGAATTCAACCCTGATTTGCCTTACAAGAAACACATTGTGTGTTCAGGAAAGAAACACTCTTCTAATTATTGTGTTTCCAATGCAGCCAGAAGAGGGAGCTTACTCAGAAAAAAATAATGTGCTTTTCCAAGACCTAAGCAATATCTCTTTCAACTCTGCTCTTTCAACTTTTCTGGGAACAGATACGAGTGGTATTTCCACTGTGTATCTCAATGGGAGCCTAATAGTGACTTTCCTTACCCAAAAAGAACTGTTGCAAATAGGACAAGAGAGAGCATGTCATTCAACTTTGTTTATGAAGGGATATGAACACCAATTCTCCTTACACTAAATACACTCTGTTTTAGAAAAAAAAAGCACTTTACTGTGTTTCCAAAGCAGCCAGAACAATGAGCTTGCTCAGAACAAAAGAACTCTGCTTCCAAGACACAGGCAATATCTCTTTCAACTCTGCTTAGGAAAGTAATAAAAGCAGTAGCTTCTCTTACATCCAATGCACTGTACTTGCTGGGAAGAAACGTGAGTGGTATTTCCACTGTATATGTCAATGGGAGTCCAACAATGACTTTGGTTCCTAGAAAAGAACTGTAGTTTGTAGGACATAAGATAGCATGTTATGAAACTCAGTTCATGAAGGGGAATTCAAAACTGAGTTCCCTTACAAGAAAAACACTCTCTTCAAGAAAGGAGTTCTCTTATCTATAGTGTGTTTCTGATACTGCCAGAATAGTGAGATTGCTCAGAATAAAAGAACTGTACTTATAAGACACTGGTGATATCTCTTTCAACTCTTCTTAGGAAATGGATCAGAACAGTATCTTTATCTTCTCTTACATCCAATGCTCTGTGCTTGCTGGGAACAGACATGAGTGGTATTTCCACTGTGTATGTCAATGGGTGCCCAACAGAGACTTTGCTTACCAGAAAAGAACTGCTCTTCGTAGGAAAAGAGATAGCATGTTGTTACACTCAGTTTTGTAAAGGGAATTCAACACTGAATACTTTTCCTAGAAACCCACTCTGTGTTCAATAAGGAAGCACTCTTCACTTTACAGTGTTTCCAAAGAAGCTAGAACAGTGAGCTTTCTCAGAACATAAGAACTGTGCTTCTGAAACACAGGCAATATCTCTTTCAATTCTTCATAGGATACTGATAAGAACAGTAGCTTCTCTTACATCCAATGCACTGTACTTGCTTGGAAGAAACATGAATGGTATTTCCACTGTGTATGTCAATAGGAGCCCAACAGTGACTTTGCTTACTAGAAAAGAACTGTAGATCATAGAACAGGAAACAGCATGTGGTTCAACTCAGTTTACAAAGCAGAATTCAACACCAAGATCCCTTACAAGAAACACACTCTGTGTTTGAAAAAAAACTCTCTTCTCTTTAGTGTGTTTCCAGGGCTGCCAGAAGAGTGAACTTGCTCAGAACAAAAGAAATGTGCTTCTAAGACACAGGCGATATCTCTTTCAACTCTGCTTAGGAAACAGATCAGAAATGTAGCTTCTCTTACACCAATACACTGTACTTGCTGAGGACAGAAGTGAGTGGTATTTCCACTGTGTATATCAATGGGAGCCCAACAGTGACTTTGCTTACCAGAAAAGAACTTCTGTTCTTAGGACAAGACACAGCATGTGCTAAACTCAGTTTGGGAAGGGGAATTCAATCCTGAGTTCCCTTCCAAGAAACCCACTCTGTGTTCGAGAAAGAAGTGCTCTTCTCTTTACTGTGTTTCCAAGAAGCCATATGAGGGAGATTGCTCAAAACCATAGACAGGTGCTTTTCTGAGACCCAGGCAATATATCTTTCAACTGTGCGTAGGAAACTCATAAGAACAATACAATCTCTTATGTCCAAAACACTGTATTTGCTGGGAACAGATGCAGGTGGTATTTATACTGTGTATTAAAGGGATCTAAACAGTGACTTTGCTTACCAGAAAAGAACTGCTCTTCCTAGGACAAGAGAGAGCATGTGGTTAAACTCCGTTTATGAAGGAGATTCAACACTGAGTTCCCTTACAAGAAACACAGTCTGTTTTGAAAAAGAAGCATGATTCTCTTTACTGTGTTTCAAATGCAGCCAGAACAGTGAGTTTGCTCAGAACAAAAAAAAACTATGTCTGAGAGACAGGTAATATCTCTTTCAACTCTGCTTTGGAAATTTATATGAACAGTACCTTCTCTTACATCAAAAGCACTGTAATTTCCTGGAATAGACATGAGTGGTATTTCCACTCTGTATGTCAATGGGAGCCCAACACTGACTTTGCTTACCAGAAAAGAACTATAGTTTGTAGGACAAGAAATAGAATGAGGTTAAACTCCATTTATGAAAGGGAATTCAACACTGAGTTCCCTTACAAAAAACACATGGGAAAAACCCATATCTGGAGTTTGTACATTTTATACAGATGCAAACAAATGAGAAAAAGCAGGTTACAAATCAGAAACTTTAAGTAAAGTGGTTCAAAGTCCTTATAATTCAGTTCAAAAATTAGAATTGTATGCTATTCTGTTGGTATTAATATATTTTTCAGAACCTTTCAACATAGTCACTGACTCTCAGTATGCTGAAAGAGACGTATTACATATTGAGACTGCAGAATTTATCCCTGATACATCAGAATTAACATCACTCTTTATTCACTTACAAGATACACTCAGGAAAGGAGTCATCCTTTATAAATAACTGACATCTGATCCCATACTGGTCTGCCAGGCCCTCTAGCACAAGGTAATGATGAGATTGATAAATTATTGATAGGAAATGTGCTGGAGGCCTCAGAATTTTATAAAAAATATCATATCAATAGTAAAGGTTTAAAAAAAGATTTTTCCATAACCTGGCAGCACACCAAGGAAATTGTAAGGAAATGTCCTACTTGTTACTTTTACAATCAGACGCCATTACCAGCAGGTAATCAGAGGAATGAAATCTGGCAGATGGATGTGTTTCACTTTGCAGAATTTGGAAAATTGAAATATGTACACCATACTTATTCAGGATTTCAATGGGCAACTGCTTTGAGTTCTGAAAAGGCTGATTCTGTAATCACTCATTTGCTAGAAGTTATGGCCATCATGGGTATACCTGCACAAATAAAAACTGACAATGCTACAGCCTATGTCTCTGTTAAAATGAAACAGTTTTTTGCTTATTATAATATAATGCATATTACAGGTATACCACATATCCTACAGGGTAAGCAGTTATAGAAAGATCAAACAGAACTTGAAAGGATATGGTAAGTAAGCAGAAAGGGGTAACAAAACCCCCCAGAAATAGACTGAATCCTTGAATGTTATTATTACCAACTATTAGGATATAAAGAAATGAATGTTAGTAGTTAGACATTATAATAGAACTTATAGTCATATTAGGTATGTTTTCAAAATTGACCAGATATATTTTAGATA